>NW_019213847.1:0-158814 GCF_002532875.2 Varroa jacobsoni | reverse complement strand
ATTCAATCTGAATAAATATTTTCTTCACAATAGCCATTTGGTTGGCTCAAAAGAGCTAGACGTTCACTAGCGGTTCGACGTCCTGTAGTTCCCGAGTGGTCAAATCTGCTAAAACCATTGATTTTGCATAGTTAGTAATTGATACTCCCCAGAGTATTCCATCGCTATCGAACTTGTTCCAAAAACTCTTTTCTTTCCGTACTACGTCTTTTATAATAATATGTGGTCTTCGTCGTTCTGTGTTGTCGTTCGCGTGTTGACAAAGCTCGAGCAGACGAACTCGTATTTAGATGTGTACACGCCTATGTAAAAGAGTCGACAAAATTAGTCCCAATCATCCAGTCGTCGTTCAACTTTCTCCAATAGGAGGGTCAATCACCATCGTACATTTTACCTCGTCGTTGTGACGCAACGATGAACACAGTGAAGAACAAAACGAATGGGCTACTTTAAAGGTCTTGGCAATACTCATTCTAGCCTTTACGCAGTGAAAGCCTTTAACGATAGCTGATAACAATTGAATCATAATGGCAGTAATCGTTGACGCTGTTGCCAATCAAACATGGGTAGCATCATATAATCGTACTGACAGCAACAAAATAGTTAGGCGACGTTCTTTTTTCTCGCGCTCTGAAAGATGGCGATATCGATGGTGACACCGATAACGCGCTTGAACGACAGCCGTCGCGAATGTGTCCAGTTCGACATGAACGAACTTCACCATGCCTGAGACAGCCACCCCACTCAAATGTCTTATCCATACATGGAATAGGTACTGATGAGCAAAAGAACCGACGCGAACGGATGATCCAGTACATGCACTGATATTCTCCCGTTTGTCGAAATGAGGACTCTGGCTTCTTGTTGTTGACGCCGCGCTTATCGTCATCATCCTCATTGCGGTTAACGCTATCAGGAAATTTCTATGATATCAAAACCACGGCGGATCCTCCTGTAGCGCTTGAGGATACGAGCTCGGTTGTCGGAGTGGCGAGCGAAGATTAGGACGGGATATACAAATACGTACGGATCGACCGCGTTACGTCGGCTGCATAGCCGTTACGTGGGCACATCAGCTAGCGAAGAGACGTGCTGTTTTGCTCTCATGATGTCTGTTTATGTATGTAAGTGTATGCGCGCTAATGGACGCCGCGACACTGTCGCAGAAGACGTCTTGTGTGCCCTGTGGCAATTACAGGAAGTAAAACTGAACGGTGGAGAAGAGCTAGGCGTTCCTAGTGATGCTATGCCAGGCTGCTTGGAATAGAACGAGCTAACAAAGTGAACGTTTCGATCATGGTTCTAAGCTTGTTGAAATGTTAGTATTATTAAACTGCTTTGCGATTATAACTTCGAAGACCTTAAACAATCTGTCTGACTCTGTTCTGTTCTAACGACAAACGATGCTAAAATACATGTTATGATAGATAATTACAAGATACTACTTGTTGCCCGTAGTTGAATGCAATATATAGAGACTTCTATTTACACTTTATATAGACAAGTGCATGGGTGCGATGGCCTGAACGGTTTGCATGTCGCCTATTTTGCCTTCGAACGTTTGGAATTGTAACAATTGTAGTAACAGCCTAGGACGACATTCGGTACCCTTTATTGCATCCACCCTATACACAACAAACCGGGTAAAAAATAAGCTTGTTATGATTATTATTACCGATTTATCTATATCGTTTGGACCCTTTTTCAAAAATGAATGAGTATTGCCTATTATTATTACTACTGTAAGCGAGTCATTGAATCGATGCTAATATCTAGATCATATTAATGACTAACTTTATACCATTTGTATCGGCGTGTTAAACGTAGGTCGGTGACGGGCATGTCGGCATAGGTAAACTTTCCTCAAAGAATTCAGTGTAAAATGGGAGCTGATCTTTCCCTTATATGCATAGATATTCATAACTAATTAGCAGTACGTATGTGGATAATCTTGTCTTTCTTTGAGGTCTCATTCGAGGTACAGCATTGTGGGTCACCGTTTGACTGGACACGTTTATATGAAACTTTGTTTTGTTTTGGCCAACGATGTCAAATTCCACAGCATTTATTCACTGATATCCATTTACATTTCATGATACCTTTGGTACCAAATTTCATACGGGGAACGGCATACAACAAATACATGGACGTTTCTGTCCTGCTATATTTTGTCTGTATCCCAGCACCTGTCAGGAAAGCGGCCAACAAAGTAGATGTCGGAGAAGGGATGCTACGAGCAGCTATAATAGAGCGATATATATATATATATATTCATTTTGTGTTTGTCTATCAATATATCTGTTTGTTTAAGGACCGTACACATTTTGGGAGTTTGCAATGCGACTGCCGGTTCAGGAGAATCCTATTCTCGCCTGGAAGTTCTGCTATGTCGTCCATAAGCTCCTCCGTGAAGGTCACGACAAATGCATACCGGTCAGCTTTAGGTAAGTGGATACGTATTCTCGCATAGCGACCACAGCAGTTCGTGAAACAGTGACTGCGTAAGCTGAATGGAGCTAAGCACGCATCTTCGAACTGAAACTCTCCAACGCGAAACTTGCTATAATTTTATAAGATTCGACTAAAAGTATTTTTTCACCGCGTTCTTCTTTTATTAGAATAATTATTCTATTGTTTTTTTTTTTTTTCAATGTAAAGTTTCGCCATGATTCCCACGAATTATTATTGTTCATCCGTATACAACTTGTCTCAAACGAAAGGATCCTTGAGATAAATAATAGCTAAACATCGAGTTACGAGTTTGTCTAATTGTATTGTAGACAATTTGAGTAAATATTGCTTCGGTTCGCACAAACGGCAGCTTACGGCAGAAGAGAAACTATTGTGTAGCATATATTCGTTAGACTGAAGAAATTTTCCACCGTTTCTTTTTCTTGAATAGAAATTACCACTTCTTTTTTTCGGTAACAACAAGTTATTATGTCCTATCTACCGGATTACCCCGTACTGGCAACAACCTTGCACCACTTTCCCACTAAGCAACGTATGCCGTTTTTTTATCAGCAAGCTGCGTCTGAAAGAAGTTTCAAATCACTACCATTTCGAGCCTTTGGTCCGTGCCGGAGGTAAGGCCGCGAAAGTGATTGCTACGGAAAGAGTGAACGTCTGTCGCTGTAAGAGGACAAAAAGGTACCGGGAAATCTCTTATACGAAATCTAAGGAAGCAGCACTAATGAGCAACTGGAGTTATCCCTTTCGAATAGCCTACAGCTGGTTCAAATAATAGGCCAAGTCACTGTTTGGTTCGTAGAAAACAATCCCCAATGAAGCAGGCCCTTGCAGTCCCACCAAACGCACAGTACAACTGATGTCCGGTTGGACCCTGCGACTTGGCTTCTTTCCTAGACCTAGCCATTGCCATCTTTAGTTTGTGTGGTGAGAGTTTTGTATAAAAATCAATGAATACCAAGCAAAATGTTGAGGGGCAGCGCTAAATCGTAATTTTTCAGAGATTCCACGCGATACCAAAGCCTCAAGTACCAGTGTGAACCCAAGGGATATGAAGTGGTTAGCGACGGTCGTGTGATTGTAGCCCACCTTTTCAGCCAATTCTGGGCTTGTTTGTCGGCCGTTTTTTCTCGAAAAAAAGCCTTCAAATTCGGATGTTGGGCCAGGGCGAGCGGGAGTTCTTTAGATCTCGGCTACCACTTCTGATCGATCAAACCACGTTTGAGAATCGACGGCATCGCTGCCATACATAAAGGAAATGTCCCGGGCTGTTTCGTCTGCACCTTGGCCTCGCCAGAACGCATAAGACAAGATGTGTCAAAAATACATACTTTTCCGCCTAGAATATTCATCATTGAGTGTTGTCTCGAGTTGAAATCATATTCCTAACAAAACGCAGCGAAAAAGTAACGAAGTTGTATATAGCAATCTGCTTTGTAATTTCTGTGAGCATGTCGACATTTTGATAATGCCCAAAGACTACCTCATGCATAATCGTTTTAAAATTCGTTTTTGTACACCTCGTACTGCAAAATTGTCATCAAACCGCAGAACAGATTTTGCACCTCTGCCATAGAATGTCAGTCATGATCCTGACTTGTAGAAGCGTCACTTAGTACGTCGTCTTACATTACCTTACGTATCGTATATCCTTCTCTTGCATAAACGTCCATTTAGAAACTTTTTTTTTTTGTTTATATTAGGGTGTTACAAGCGAATCTGGTGGACTTCAAAACAGAATAACCCTTGTAGCACACGCCGCTAGCAGACAAAATATACCTGATAGATATTCCAGTCGTCTAGGAACCTGTGAATGCAAACCGTTTAAATTTAATCTAGAAGAATTGATCTCAAGAAGAAAAACATTTTTAAAATCAACGCTCAGTTTTCGTTCCTGGAAGGATACATCGCCGCGAGAATTAATCGAAGACTGGTGAAGACATTGGGCAAAAAAGCTTTAGATGAAAGCATAGTAAGTAAATGGTGCAAACGTTTTAATAACGGCGATTCCAACGGTAGACTGGAGTGTAGACGATAAGCAGGGAGGTGACCAGATGTCGGGACCGGGAGACCAAGAACGCGTTGCCGCAATCGAGACTTTTCACGGGAGCGGAACCTGAAACTTAAGGACTTTGTCGACAAAAAGCTGGCATTTTACAGAGCGAATTTTTACAGTAAATACAGTAAATTTTTCCTCTAACAATATAAATGGCGTCGCCGAAAAGTGGATTTCTATTTGACAAAAAGAATTGCGAAGACGCATTACGAAGAATTATGTCGAACTGGTTCTTATTCGATCATTTACTGCCATCCAGTGACCAGCTCACATTGCTAGTAATCGTAAATGTCACATCTATGTGTAGCTGGCTTAATAAAATTCTCGTAACGCTTTTGCTGGACACCCTTCACGGGCTTAGAGTATTGGGGTTAGATACGACAAACCGCGATGTCGTTTAACGTTTATGCGAGACTCTGATTGGTTAAGTCAATAGAGCATTATCGCAATATAATATAGTATAGGTAGAAGTGGTGCTAGCGAGCCGGCGCTCTTTTTAGTTGGTATTAGCTTCACTTCACTGCATATGCGGCTTCACTTATTTTTAGAGCGTCTTCGTACGTACTACAATCGCGCTACCTCAACGTTCTTAAGCTGAGGCATCAAAAGCGGGTTGTTGTATCGATGGTACGGTTACAGGTGCACAGTCGATTCACTGATGCGTGGATAGAATATACGGTTTGGAACTATTCGCATCTGCCCAGAGAGGTCTTCAGTTCGAATCTGATGGGGCGCATGTAAATCAATGCAAAGTTATACTTGACAGTTTGTTAATAAAACACATTATTATAGTATTTTCCAAAGAACTAGGGCTAACTGCCGACGGCTGTAAACCTTACCCCTTCGAGGATTCCGACTGCCATATCTCAGGACAGAAAAGTTACCCTCAAAATATCCAAGCATCGTAATTGAGTCAACTTCTCACCATCCTTGGCACAAATACAATGGCAATGTATAAATATTTTTGAGAGAATGTAGTCTTTCTATCGCTATATTTGCCCAAAGCAAGAACGTTAGTTCTGTTCGGTTGTTTGTTCGAAAACAATAAAGGCAGAACGCGTTATTGACTGATTGTCATCTTCTGGAGTGGCTGCTTGACGAGTTACCACAGATACGAGAAATGAAACAAGCTAACAATACTATATAAATATGTATGATCTCCTTTTACTTTTCGAGCGTTTCACTTGTTCCATGTTTTTAAAGGTATTCAAAGTCCATATCTCTACATATAGATAGAAACGGTATGCTGGACGCAGATTTTATAAAATAGCATTTGTCAATAGCTAGACGTTTTTAATCTGGCTGAATTGGAAATCGACTGAGCGGGTATTAAAGCGTCTCGTATTAAAGCCGTCCCAAAATAATCTAGCACAATCGTTGTTGCGTGTTACGTTTAATCGTCCTCTTTCATTATATAGACGTCAACAAAAGCGTCGCTTGCTATGCCAAATCGTCAAACTCTTCTATAAACAATGTAGTTAGCTGCCTCTGGTCAGCCTTATTTGCCTTATTTGCTACGCTTATTCTTACGTAACGGCCCGTATTAATCCTGCTACGACTTTCGTACGTCGTTGTAAAGGCCGCAACACTAACACCTAACAGGAGGAGAACGGGAGCCGGCCTTTAACAACTCCTACGTTGGACTATCGAATGTAATTCGCAGTCTAAACATTACAGTTTGGCTACACTTTGTAGGTGTAAGCCCACGCTAATTATATAGTTATATAATAGTTATGCGATTACACAGCAGAACATAGGATGCGGTAGACGATGGCGAAGGGTTTAGTAAGCGATAATGTTCGACGGATCACATCTAATCTCCTATATGCTCCTAATTATAACTTGTTATATATATATATATATATATAATTAATTATGATTGTAAAGTTTTATTAGCAAAAGCATTTATAATTTGCTACTGCACTCGTATCACTTACAGGTACATGAATAAATTTGCTGACTTGGGCAGGCTTTGGGGCCTCCTTAATGAAGGGTACGGACGTCTTATTGAGCTGTATTGCGCTCTCATTCTACAAAAACTAAAATTTCATGCGCGATATCAGGTCAGTGACTCGAACGTTTTTCTGTGATTCTTTTTTTTGTTCGTAATAGAAGTATCAGTTGTTTTTGTGTCAGTTAGACGTTCATTAAAATGTCTTGTTTAATAAACATATCCTTTGGTTAGGGTGGCAACAGCCTTTTTTCCTTTTATTAGGATATCTAGGGTTTTCGTTTGAGTGTCCACCTTCGAAACTGCGGAAATAATTTCAGCCTATTTTATAGGTAACGTATGCACTAACTTGTTCCTTTAACATGATTTTTCTCTTCGCCAACCTCAGGGCATACCTGGAACACTAGTGCTAGCTGATGAACAGTTATTGGCTGTATCGGAGGGCGATGTAAACGTTTTCTTCCAGGCAAGTTATTCTCCTAGAGCGTAGTTACCATTGCCCATATCAAAGTATAGCTTTAACCGAGTGCGTTGTAAAGTTTTCACTATAATCTGAAGCTGGTTTAGGCCTAAATATGTTGGCGCCGTTGTCAGTTTGCATGTGACATCTTCGACTACATGGAAAAGGTACTATCGCTCCAGGCGGCTGTTTTTGGATCGCTGGATATGGCTCGAGCGAACTCGATGACCAACTCAGGTCAGTGCCGATTGGCGCCGCTAATCTGTTGCATTCAGGTAAGTATCCACTTGTTTTACTGTCTTTAAGCTAACTCTACGATTGAACATTGTACTAGCTTCTTATTTCCCGCTACTTATCGTTAGTCGAATTGAGATTTAACCGTTGGCATTTGTTTTCGAAATACGTCGGGTGTTACAATAGCACTCAACGAAATCAACTGCGGTTAAATGGCGTAACAGCTCGAAATGGGTGGCATCATCGCCATGTTATGATTCGATAGTACGGAACGGATATTAATGACGTTCCCTTATTGCTATCAGGGAAATATCTTACGGAGGTCAGAATTTAGCGCCTAAGTTAAACTGTCGTTGCAGGCACAGACCTGAGGATAAACTGTAATTTTCTGTGTATTTAGAGAATATTAATAATAATACATTAAAACAGCGTGTGCTTTCTGTTTATTACAAACCTGATATAGACAGCCCATGCTTCAATCTTATCGTTCTGAGGGTGAAGCAACTGCGTAGCCCCCGACAATGTGGCTTTTTTCAATTGTCTGTGACAATTTGTTCCTCTTTAGATGTCAATTAAGTTCATCAACATATTACTCGAATTGTTTCGAAACAGCTGAAGTTCGAGCGTGCGCTGACATGTCATTGTCTAGTATAGAACTTTTTTTACCATATATTATACATACCAAGCTTTTGTAGCTGATTAACAATTGCACCTTATATGAAATTCAGCTGAGTATGCGAGTCTCAATCTGTACTCGTTAGTGACGTGACAAGTAGAGAACTTACCTGCTGTCATACTTGTCTGTCTATAGGACTCATCGCAGTTATATGACTTCGCAGTGAAAGTTCTTTTTCATCTTCACGCTCGATTACCCGCCGATACTCTTCAGGGTCACCGGGATCGATTCATGGCGCAGTTTCGTCAACTTCGAGGTTTCTACGCTAATTGCGCAAACCTTCAGTACTTCAAAACGCTAGTTCAGGTGCGAAGCAACTCAGTAAAGCTTTCTTAGCTAGAAACTTCAAAAGATATTCGATGCATACAGGATATTTTAAAGCAGCATGCATTACCTTATTAAATAGGGCGTTCGTATATTTCACACGTACCGTTGATTTCAATTCTAGGTTCCTTCATTGCCTCCTTCGCCGCCTAACCTTTTGAAGGCGTCAGAGCTTAATTCGCACGTCCGCCCCGTCGTTGTTCTACCACCACAACCGGTGGAAGCAGCTGAAGTTGCCGAAGACCTCATTGACACATCTTCTCCTGTAAATAAATCATTCCACAAGTTTATTGACGCACTATGGTTGATAATAAATAAATAGATTACACATTTAGCTTAAATATTTGCGCGCCGACTAATCGAGATTGATGTAATCGTAAGTAAAAAGGCATTGGAATTACTGTAAGATTTTCTAAATGTAACAAATCTTGCGTAACTGGTCAGTTGAAATATAATACTTTTTCTTTCAAACAGTTCTGCTTATATCTATCCTTTGCCGGCAAAAAGGCCATGACCAATTTATTGCCTACAAATAAATCTTACTAATGTTGGCAAAATTTGTTCATTCAGCCGTTTCGAGGAAACTTGGTGTTGAAGTTTTGTTTGTTAGAGTTGCAATCGCGATTTTATGGCTTTAGTATAGCATTTTTCGCCCGCATCTATGCGCAGGTCAATCAGATGCCAGATTCGTCCATGGCAGGAGCCGGAAGTCCCCCTCCGCCACCTCGAAACTCTTCTGTAGACCACGAACTAGGTCAAAGAAAGGATGCTATTATTGAACAATTACTTAAGGAACTCGAAGTTGCAAGGTAACAGCATCTTTAGATGAGCAAGTCGACGGCACATGGGTCAATGGACGAGATACATATCTGTTAAGAATTTCGTTTGCGGAAACTGATCACATGCTGTATATGAATGCCAGCCATATGTAACTCACAGTGCCTATGTTTTTTCGGTAGCCAGCTTTAATCATAAAATTGTACTAGTGCTAAACATATCATTTCATTTTTATCCATGTTAGGATGGAAGCCCAACGTGTTCGACTTGAAGACGATACAGTAGCAATGGAGCTTCGCCTTCAACAGGCTACTCTCGAAGGTCAGCTTCGTGCCGAACAAAACAACGTCCGTCAGTTACAGGGACAACTAGCGGCTCGTCTCGAATCTCACCAGGTTGGTACCAATTTGGTGAGGTTTACAACAGGCAGTGGGACGCGAAGAGAAAATACGATCTAGGGAGACCTGTTGTTGGGGCCTTCGACGCTTAACACTAAATTCGCTAATTATGGACAGTAATCGAATCATTGAGGGGCGCTAAGGAGCCTTTAAACGAAAACCACAAACATAAGCTGGAAATTTTCGAAAAGGCTCATTTTGCTTCCCAGTCTCAAATACACGTTCAGCGTAACCAATCGTTCTACGCAACCTAACCAATCGTTCTTTCCGTTCGGCTGTACGTTTATGTTCTGCATAATAATTTTCCGTGATGGTCGTATCGATATTAGTTAGGTAAATAGTTTGGTCCCAAGAGCATATTATACATGCATTTGGCATCGGTATAAAGCACCGTTGTCGACTGACCCACGTATTCGTTTAAGACTTTTCTTAAATAGCATACACTCGATCCGTTTTCGCGTCAGCTGCCCACCGCATACGACCTATAGCGATTGTATTAATGGAATTTCATACACTCATTCGACACCACCAGCAATGGCTCTCGTGTAACTTACTACATTCGCTCAAAAGTAGCATCAGGTATATTGTTTTTTAAACAACGTACGCTTATATGAGCTCGGTTACGGCTTACTTGGCGCTAGAAGGGCCGTCGTCAGGCGAGATCAAGAAGAAGATACTAGCTTTTACATAAGCGATAAAGGTAGTTTTGCCGTCAACGGGAGCCATCGAACGAACGGTAGCTAAAAAAGGGTCTTGCCGTCAGGGAAAGATCAAATGGAGTTAGTCTATAAGATGTCGACCGACATTGTACACGTCGTATCTGTACATCTTCTAACGAAAATGCGGCGCACGTCGGTCGTTCGGATCGGCTAACGGACAAGACGACTGCTACGGCCAGGAAAATGGATAGTATACTAGGGAGAGTATCACAAGGACTGCAGTTATCATGTCGTAATAGCATAACATCTCTGACAGCATAGATCCGCTTCAGCAGGCTTGATATCCATACCAGTTATTCTGCTGATGGGGCCTAAACTTGATTAAGGTGTCATCATCTAATTTTTACTCAATTTTTGTCCACAGGTATCAGCGGTAATGCAGGACCAACTTGAACAGCTAGAGAAGAAGTGTAAATCGAGTGACGACAAATTCCTTAAAATGAAGGGTATCTACACCAAACTTCGAGAAGAACATATTCGCCTGCTTCGAGCAAAGGCCGAGCTCGAAAAGAAACTTCAGCAAGAGCATAAAAAAGCAGAAGAGGTAGATCTCATAGTCCGTTCAGCCGTGCGCACACAGTCTTTATTTGAACCTTTTGATTTCAATGTCGAAAAATAGAAAGAAGCGCATTTTGTACGGTCGTTAACAGTCCTCTTCTTCTTAGGAGAGAATTAAATTGCTCTTGACATTGATCGATTTTGTGACCATCAGGAAAAGCTTACGGAGCCAGAAAGTATTCTGTCGTCCCGCAGCGGCTTGCTTCTAGCTGGCATTATGGAGGCAGTTGTAGACGGGGCGGTGTCAGAATTAGATATTCCGCCAAGCCAAGATCGCTTTTTGCAGAACGCGGAGATGGCGGAAACAACGTTAAAGTCGCTTCGACGAGCCGAGGGAACGGAAGAAGAGGCCCAACTTCAGGCAACTTGCTTCGCGTTGGTTCATCAAATTTTTCAGCTGCTACAGAGCGCCAAGGTGGGGAAATACGATAATGCATACCAAGTACATTAAACTGTTTTTAGAAAATGAAACACCTAGTCTGTGTATGAGATAGCCGTAAGCCATGATCTGTAATCACAGAGTAAAAAAGCGAGTTTTCACCACAGAAATCGATCGCAATATATACGGAGACGACAAGCAGTTTCAGCTATGAGACACACGCCCCTTCAACCGTCCTAACAGGGAAACCTTACTGAGACGCACTCGTCCACTCCAAGCTGTGCTTTACTAAAGGCTCTTATCGCATGATTGTACATGCATAGATAATGCATCAATACTTTTCTCTGTATCCATATAATGATGTGCATTGGAAAGTATTCGAACAGTTCGGCGCCTATGCACCTATATATATATATCGATGTCTCCAGTAACAGGGTGACGTTCGCAGGCAAATGCGCACCACTGCCCTAGTGTTGAAGCAGGACACGAGATTATTACCCGCGCACGCACAGTCGGATTGAACAGTATTGAATTGTTCAAAAGTAAGTAGCGCGATCGGATATACGATTCTCTTACTTCATCCTGTCTAAATCTTCAACATATTTCGATGCTAAGATTGAAAGCATCGTATAAGACCGAAATAATGTGTGAAAATATTATCAGGAAATCATCGTAAACAAATTGATTCATATGAATTAAAAAATATTCTTCCTCTTTTGACTGTTTACGTGTACAGTTAGTTAACTTATATCTGTATAACTTCACGCTGATATTACAGGACTTCGAATCGGAGAAGTTGATACAAGCGCATGTCTAGCCAGTCTGCGAGAGCTCGTAACCTGCATCGAGTCACAACGCCTTAAAGACGAGCAGGTGAGCAGAAGGGTAGAAATTTTACTATCGTATTCTAGCGGTCGGAATCTCTAACAAATTACGAAGTCTACCTGATTCTATGGATTATTGTTTTAACATCATGGTTTACGAAACGAAACATCGTAAAGCCGCATACATGCAATGACTAACTTTAGTAAGTGCCAAATGACGAAAATGTTTCAGAAAAATCAGGCTGAAGACATTGGCCATTTATTATCAGAAGAATTAGCTCAAATGGACCAGGCCATTGCGGACGCAACGAAACGTATTAGCGAAATCTTTGCTAAATCGCGAGGCTCTGATGAGGGCGTCAAACTTGAGGTATACGAACACTGGCTTCGATGCCTTGTCAAGTACGGTGTGCAATATTATACGTATGGTAATAGTTGTCATTGAGTGGTTGAAGCAAGGGGCGTTGGAGGTCTTTTTAATAGTTTGTGCCACACAAACGAATTTCAACTCTTCATGTTCATTATATCCGCTAGGGCAAATCCGAAATACTACACGATATTTGACGACAGATCAACAATGTCCTCAATCAAGCTACAAAAGTCTTCTGCAAAAGCCAACAATAAAATTACTAATGAGGAAGCTCCACTGTGGCTGTCAGCACATTAGACAAATCTTCATGTGGTTCATCTGGCATCATTAAGTTGCACGTGATCCTAAGTTACTACCCTACTGCTTATTCAAAGATGATAGATATGACTCCCACCCTTCTTGCGATTAGTGAACACAGGATAGCTGCGTCTAGGCTCGCCGTAGGTGGAAATTAGTACAACAACAACAAAGAAAGCTCAGCCATATATTGTTAAACAATCTCCAGGTAAACAGTCGAATATTGGGAGCATGTCAGCTGCTAATGGGCGCTGTTACGACTTTGGTAAAAGCGGCGCGGCATCTTCAAGAAGAAATCGGGGGCTTCTCCAAAGAATTTTACACTAAGAACCATCGGTGGACTGAAGGTAAGCTTGGCGGTGAAACGCATTTATTCATTATTGCAATATTATCTATGACCGGCAGGTATATCTACTAGTTGTGTTGAGTATTAGTTAACTGCAAGGATTATCCACAGTTTGTGGACTCTAGATATCAATTGCTTTTCATGAAGTAACGACTGGAGCTCTCATGTAAAAAGGCAAAAATCAATTGACGAACTCCCGTACTCCAAAGCGGGAATCGATTGAGAACATCACGTAACAGGCTAGAGAAGAACTGTTCTTCACTGAACTTCTACCTTGTACTATGGACGCAAGATCCCGATTTGAGCACGGAAACTCGTTGTACGTTATTATTAGTCATGTTAATCTCTCGTCAAGTTGCTAAAACCTAGTTCCCTGGGTCCTTAAAATGTTAGCGACTGAAATGTTACCCATTTGTCCAACTCCCTGCTCTCATCAACAGGTCTGATATCGGCGGCAAAGGTTGTGGGTATCGCAGCGAATTTATTAGTGGACGCAGCCGATCGTTGCGTGAGCGGTGATGCCAAAATGGAAGAGCTTATTGTTGCTTCCCAGGAAATATCGGCGGCCACGGCGCAACTGCTCGTGGCCAGCAAGGTTCGTCTCTGCTCCCTGATTTCATTTCGATTTTCCGCGTATCGCCCACTCCTAATGCACTCTTGCCTATTCATTGGACTCAACATCTTTGCCTGAAAAGTTGTTATAAAATGCTATTCAAATTGTTGAAACAAAGGAAAATCCTTTCATTATAATACACGTTTATTAGTTATAAATTGGAATATACCGACTATGTTCAATCCTATCATGTATGTACTTTTTCGTGTGCCATTATTAATCATTGCATAATCCAAGGTAACTTGCCTTTCTTGACAATGAACATTTGTATAGATATAGTTCTTATTCCCTCTTTTTTTTTCTGTGCGATTCGTTTTGCGACGGCTCAGGTCAAAGCTGATCGTCAGTCTACTCGATTGGCAGCACTGGGCGCTGCAAGTAAGGCCGTTATGGAGAACACGGCCAACGTTGTGGCCACGGTAAAAAGCTGTCGACAACAGGTTGATGAGTCGCAGGACAAAATTGAGGGTCTCAGTTTACACCAGGCTAAACGGCGCGAGATGGAGTTGCAACTGCACGTTCTCGAACTAGAAACCGAACTTGAGAAAGAACGTCTGCGCCTTGGTGCGCTGCGACGAAGGAACTATCATGAATAAAACGAGCTGGGCAGAGACTTTGCGTGCAATCCTACGTTGTATTTCTCGGACGTACGAAGCATCCTATCCAAATCTCAACTACAAAATGGCTTTTGGCAATAATCAACCGGTCAGTGTCGCGGTAGTACATCAACTCGACGATTTCCATTTCTCAGGCGAAAACGTTTGTTCTAATATCTATATTTCGTTTACATACTACTAAGTATTCACGAACAAATATGTTCCTACAGCAATAGATGACAATGGCTATAGCAGGCAGTAATGGAACTTGTCTATCCAATCGGTACATTTGATATGTAAATTATATATACATATATGTATGTAATTAGGTCGTGGACAGTCTTGAAAAACCAATACGTTTTGTTATTTCCCTAGATCTTTTTAATTGGAATTATTTAAATATTTTTCTCATAAATATGTCTTTTCACAGATTTCACGGAAAAAACCTCGTTAGTTTGTCCGCTCGGGGAATTTCTCATTTCGTTTTTTTTGAGAACAACCTATCTTAATTTTTGCAATATTTTACGTTAACGGATTGAATGAATGAGTCAGACTTAACCGCTGTGGCCCAGTGGTCGTTAGCCCTTCCAAGTTTATGAAGGAGGTGTGCTTACTCAGTGATTCATTGGCGTGCCTACACAGAAGCTCATCGCAGCGATCCGTCCAAGACAAGCGGTCTGCGAAGCGTAAACTATAACATATAGTTGCAATCTTCACAGGAAGCACCGATACTATCTCTTGAGCCATGAGCTGGATGCAGTTGAATCGTAGGCATCTATTTTTTTTAAAACTCCGAAACATGAAAGTAAGTTCTTTCCGTCATAAAGTTTTCTGTGTGGAGTTTTTTCATAACGAGAAGCCAACTTAGAAAAGTTATCTGGATCACCTTATCTATCGTTTCCAGGTAATCTGAACATATTGTATCTAAACGATATATAATTTCTCCTTCTTTTTATACTAACGAAAAAGAAAAAGGAAATTCGGTGTCGTCATATTTCGTTAGCGTTTCAACGAACGATAACGGGCTGCACTATTTCCATTCGCAAATCGTACTATGGTTATTTATTAATTTAATATTGAAATTTTTATAGCCTCATTAACTAATTGTTCCTACGATTGGATCCATATTCCCGCAGTTAATCTTGGTGCGATACTTACTTACAAAGGAGGACGGCGTCGTCCGTGCTAATTTCTATCCATCGAAGGCGCGTTCTAATAGAATAGGACTTTACAATATGAAATGTGTTTTAAGAGTGTCAGAAATCTAGAGACATTTACATATACTCACTCAATATACATGAACAGTTATAAGTATGCAAAAATAGAGACGTTATCGTGTATTTCCCAGTTTTAATGCCGCAGGACGTTAGCTAAGAGACGTGTTATACTGAGGCGAACAGGGGAAAACACGAACCGCAGTCTTTTGTCGCCTGTCGAAGCACTGGATCAGCGGCGAAGCTGATAGCGGTGTGTCACTGTATACCCGGCAAGAAGATATATTCAATGTTCGATTGAAGTAAAGGATCAAAAAGTGTTTTCAGTTACTCTTTGGGTTCACGCGTTCTGCAGTCCCAGCATAAAACGGAGCTGCTACAGGACGCCACACCCATACTTGTGAATCCGATGGCTAGATAAGGCCAGTTACTTCGGTACACAGGGAGCCACTTTGGGCCTATTTTTGATTGAATTGCTTTCCCGGTCTTAATAGGTCTGCAGGAAGGCACCGTCGCGGCTAGGTCTTATTCGTCGAAGAAGACTGGAAACATTGTCACTCCCAGTCTTTGGTAACGAAAGCCCTAAACATGTATGACACTACATCTCCTAATGCTGTTGTAAAAATAAAACATTGTAGAAAGCTGGTCTATTTTCGAATCTCATAGTCAAACTGTGGTCGTTCATGGGCGATTTCTAGGCAAAGCAGGATGTACGACGTGTAATAGTCTCTAAAAAACAGCACACAAACGTCTCATTAGCTGCTACATTTTTATAACACCCATAGCGAAAATGCCCGGAATCCTATGTGTTGCAAGGCTGAGCATGGACAAATGCAGGCTGCTATCAAATATGAAAGATTAATCATAATATTGAAGAAACAAAAGGCCTTAGGCGTTGAGAAAAAGGCTTCGCATGCGTATTTACGTAAGGAACAACTGAGTAGCCTTGTCTTTGATAGATTCATCAATATATACACACCCTATGCGAACTATAACGCTTAAGAATGACAATGAAAAATTTAAGACAAAAAATAAACATCCTTTATTTAAGCGAGGCAATCAAGCGACAGCTCTCGACTAAAATATCAGACAACTTACAGAGGCGATATACTCAGAGCAGAGTTTTTTTCTATTTTTTAGATCTTTTCTTTAAATAGCCATAAAATAATATAACCTAGCGCTAATTGCTGATATTCACCCTGTGGCAAATATTAAAACAGAAACGTTATATCTGTATGGCCACGAACATGCGATAGGATAAAAAATTAACAGATAGAACACTATACTGGAGTTAGGTGCATTTTACTTTTATAGAAATGCAGCGGCAAATGAATGGAAACTGCCTAAGCTTAAAACATATGCTACGTCTGACCGGAAAATGGAAAGCTTACAGACTATATATACATATATATATATATATAGGATATACGACGAGGAGTACGAAAAAAGTGAAGTTACGCCTTGTAACTTTTCGTACCAATATTAGCCCAAATACACGTTGCGTTAGATGTGAATGACTGCGTGCGTGTAGTTTTTCCCATATCATTTTTAGATCATGAGTGTGTATAATGTATTGCACGGTGACATACTTTCCCACCTTCTCGACTGCTGTATCGGTGAAAGCAATTGTCTAACAAGTTACCTCATAAAACTAGTCATTGCCAGTAACGCTTCATTAATATCCGAATGTATGGCGTAGCTAGTTTAAGGTATCTTGATGAAACCTACAATATTCTCCACCCATTGTGTCCTACCGATCATGCGGAATGTCATGTTGCTATTAATTGTAGCACATAACAATTATCAATTAACAACAACAACAACAACCACAGAACGAGCGAAGCCCGGGCGTGCCTTCGACTCGGCCTTTCAATATTGTAAATGAAAAAAATATATATCTCTCTCAGAAGTAGAACGAGCACCTAACGAAATGAGCATAACATCAACCATTGTGTACAATTCCGAAACGCTAATGATAGTTATACGATAAAGAGAGACGGTGACGACGAGATATTAAGGGTAATAATGATATTAATAATAAATATTTGAATAACATGAACCACTACGGAACGTGTTTTTGATTTTTTCGCAACTTTATTTTGTCTAATTAGGATTTATTTAGAAATGATGAACACACAAAACGTGTTATACACAAAACGATAGTGTGCGCTTGTCGATAGGAATACCCGGGAAATCCGGGCCATACTGGAAAGAAACTAATTTTGAAAGTCGAGTCTTTGAAAAAGTTGTGTAAAAAATACACAATGGTTTGCCTCTACTTAATACTTTAACAGCGGCTCAATATTTCGACAAAAGCTCTCAACGTTTTGCACCGCCGTTAGACATTTCATTAAACGGCTGTTTTCTAGTAAAAAGCAAATTGTGTCTATGCCAGGATTCGAACCTAGACCACAACGTGCGTGCTTCTATGATCAGCAAGAAAATACGTTACCCACTAGAGGGACTTTCTGTTAAGTTCTGTTTAAAAAATTAAAAATAAGTACAGAAATCGAAAAAATGAAAAGGCTTTAGCGAATCAAATTCGAATAGATTCTCTCAGTGTATTGTTACCTGATCATTTACGTTGCTTCCTGTCATGTTATATTATTATAAAGTAGACATCGAAAAAAACTGGGCTGTCCATCTTTAGATTTCGCAAAGTCTCTACCCAACGATACCCTAGACAGAGCAAGCAGTTACACAAGTTATAATAATTAAGCCGTATAGCTCAGCTGAAGTTACAAACGAAGCCAATAGAAGAGGGTATTAAGGCAGTTGAGAAGCTGGCTAAATCTTGATTTTCGATGGCCATCATTCTGTAATCAATATAATCATATCGAAAGCTTTTTCAACTATAATTTTGCATGGTTCACCTGTAACCCAGGCGGCGCAGTGCGAACTTTTTTATCATGAAAAAGTCTTTACTGAACTGTCGCATTCGTATGACTTCTTCTTTTATAAAGGTCTCATTTACATCAGACAACGTATATAACCAGATGTAAAAAAAAAAGAGTAAATATTTTTGTTGACTGAAAAGTAGACGAAATAAATATGTCTATTTCAATACCAGAGTACACTTCCAACCTAAGTACGATACGCCATATACGGAAAGAAGTCAGATCTCAGATAGATTTTCCCTTCTGATATCATCAACAATTTTTTCATTCAAATTCAATAGAAGAACTCAGATCGAAACTGACAGCCATATTCCTAAGACACGCATTGCATCTTCGTTCAACAACGGCATATACCTGTTACCTTTTTGTAGCCCGAATGTTTATTGCCTCAATGACCGCTGAAATTTTTCTGTGTATATTGCAGCCAGTGATTTGTACTCTGAACAATTACGCATATATACAAACATTGCGATCACTTCTTCTACTGTTTTTTTTTTTTTTGTTTTCCGTTCAAACTCTAAACGCGCGTGCATAAATCGCCCTTTGCAAGGCATCACTTTTTCCATTCTTGATACTTTTTGCCTATATTCGATCTTTTACGGTACTCTAGCTATCTCATATGCTACTCCAACCTAAGCTCGGGGTGTAGACACCCTTCCTCGCAGTACTGGACACAGCACAATCAAGCTATCAACAATTCCCACAACAACGTTCCCGTCGCCATGACAAACAGCGTTACCGACAATCGGCCCGATGCCGAACGACAAATAACAAGTCATTCTTTCCACTCTGCTGTACATTGCATTTATATGGCCGTGAAGACACAGAAAAAAACACTGCGTCGGGCGACCCCGTCAGCTGCCCAAGACTCCGTCGCGTAGCGATAACTGTTTTTTTCTTTCATTGCGCCAAGCATTGGACTTGTATAGGTGTTAGATCACAGCCCGCCACCGTGTATCGCGAGCAACTGATTCTGACATAATAGAACAGACGATATCGAAGCGACCTTTTCTAGCAATCGACCGCTGATTTAGTTACCCTTAACTGACATCTAAAAACGACCAGTAAACAGAGCTACATAGCTGAAGCGCGCGGAAAACTGCTGCGAGTTGAAACGATTCGAAAGAGAGAGATGAACGGATAGATACGCACCGAGGCCCCTCGAAGCTGGGCGAGGAGGCTAAGAAAGATCGTAGCTATGTGGGCAGTAGCCTCAGCGACTGCCCACATAGCTACGCGCGCGATAGCGTTTGCAGCAGACTGGCGCGCACAGAATCGACAGAAACGAAGCAGGTAGATCAGAGCAGGGTAGGTAAGACCAGCGAAAGACCAAGTTATTCAAAAATTATCAAGCAGAGATCGTGTCGCTGCTAGCTCCCGCCATAGAAAACAGGTATAAAAGCTGTAGAGATCTTTTCGGTCGCAAGATAATGTTGTTATCGCTGTTATGAAGGACGTTATAACGCCTTAATAGTTGGGTAGGTAGGTGTAATAGCGCAATGGTCCGAGGGAGCCACCTGGCAGTTGGCAACAGAGCTCTACTGGACGAATAACGCTTTTAAATTCGGTAGGGATCAATTCGTGGTCACAAACCCAACTTCTAACCGTTGGCAGTTTCTGGGTGTTGTTTATGAAGTTGGCTTTCGGTTTGGACCATTTTGTTTGTGTACGCATGGTTTTGCCGTGTTTTTGATTAAGGTTTTACTTTAATCATCATTTTCGTCGATTTTCTCGTGTCTTTTCGGTCTTTTTTTCATTAAAGTTTCGTTCAAATCGAGGGTGTCGCTTGTAGAGCTGAGTAGCTTATCGACGAGTGCGCTGTTTGGTGGTACGCTTAATCCTACTCTGCAACAATTTCGACGACTAACGGCAGCGTCGCTTGAACAGTTTTCAGACTGCCCTTCTCCCAGATGCCTTCGCCCGCCCGCCCGCCCGCCCGCCTGCCTGCCTGCCTGCCTGCCTGCCTGCCTGCCTGCCCGCCTGCCCGCCCGCCCGCTGTGACTACCATCTGATTTCCTTGCAAACAGATCATTGGTCTCCTTCCCTCTTGGAGACAAGGTACACACACAGGGCTCTGTGTTGAATGCCATACACAAGACAGGCTCCTTAGACAGACACCAATCGTCCCCGCAGACAGTGGAGCAGCAGCAGTAGCGGTACGGACACTACCATTACGAGTGGGCATTAGTAACAGCATAGACGCCGGAGTTCGGGTGCCTGTTTGCCCCTTACCTTCTAGCAGGAGTTGTAACGTAGTCGATCAGGTAACCAGTTGGCGAGCTGTCTAACGAAAGCGTGTATTTCGACTCAACGGTGGAGGTTTAATAGGGATAATTGCTCAACAGTTGTAGCCTCTACGCCGGTAACTCTATTCTGTCTATTTCTGCGCAGTAGTTGCGCCCCTCTGGGTTCGACTCTACCCAGTATCGTAAGGGCCGTCCTGTCATCACAGTGTTATAACTCAAGGTGGAATTAGAGATCTCCTTTCTTAGCTTCGCACAACTCCGCACGCTGGGAGTCTACTGCTACGAGCGCCAGACTGTGGATTATGCACTGTTAAAAGTTAAAGGGGACCTCCAAGTGACGACCGTTTCGTTGAAAAAGGATCCATCAAAAAGGTGGCCTCACAGAAAGCATGTCTATCGTTGTTTCTTATAGATCGATGATCAGTAGAGGACAGGTCTTTTTCGTGTAAACGATCAGTTGGCTCCTTTGAGAGCAAACTATTTTAAAATATCGTCAGTGTATGATTGTGCGGTGTTGCTGACTCTCGATTCGTTGGTGGAACGGTTGGAAGATCATACAAAATTCGGAAGAGTGCTTGTTACGTGAACGAATCTACGGTTTCCTGCAAGTGATAGAATAATTATTGACGATCGATCAGAAATATATGATATAGCCAAAATGCACCAGGGCGATCCGGGACAAAGTTACTGCAGGGATGCGTGTTCAGGTGAGTCGTTACCGGCGCGCACTGTTCGCCAAATTGTCGTGGGCAACTCAATCCAAGTAAATACCACCTCTAATAGGTACATCTGCGCAATATCAGATTATTTAAAGACAACTGTCAAGCGACATTAGCGGTCCGCTGGACTGATAGACCATTAGATAAATACTATCATATCGCAGCGTTTACGTATATTTTTCATGTCTACCATAGCAATGACACACGTTGTTAACACTGCTCTCGGATACTTATTGTTTCACTTAACTCACTCAGGAGGATCTATTTATATACAAACAAGCAAAATTGCAATTGATACATATTAGTGCTAAGCAGAAAGATCCGCGCATTGCAATACTTAGGGTCATCTGAATCGTTTTTATTCAATAAGGCCCATTGTCGTTAAGATGGCTAAGAGAACGGCTATTTACTCGCTGGCTCTAGCTGGAATCTCGGAGTTATGGCTGTGGATTACGTTTTACTATAGCTAACATGTGGCAAAGCAGAAGCATTGCTTATTACTCAACCAGACAAGCTATTCTTGGCCTTCTTGAGGGTATCTCGTACAAGTAAAAAAGTACAGGTTTTAACAACGGCATGCAATATTGTACTGTTTATAGATGAGGCGAATTTGTCATTCAGTTAGCTGAGATAGTAGGCTGATATAATGGGGTCTGTGGCCTATAACGAAACTGTGGTTGAACGGGAAGCACCAAACGGCAGCTAAACTATCAACGAACCTTAGATATTCTGGGTGCCCCTGTAGCACCCTTTCGTGTCACACCGCCAGGACGGTAAATGATGCCTACATCGGCAATCGTTTGCTGCTTGTAACCTGTATCATATAATTATCAAAAAAATATTAAAAAAAAAATGATAATATTAGAAAAAAATAGTCAAAATTACACAGCAGAGACTTTTCCAGAAACATAACAGAGGGCAAAACAAGAGGTGTCAAAATGGAACGAGATACACTCAGCGCTGTCACCTCCGGAGCATAAAAGTGATTCCTTCTTCATATAAGCTAAGATTGCGAATGTACGTATCTTCTATTGCCGGCATTTGACATTTTAATATGACATCTATCATACGACAAACAGATTTTCGTCGTGCATCAGCGAGCATCCTTGCTCTTCACCGGCATCCGGCACTGTCTTCTTCATGTGTGGAATGACTATTAGTAGAAGAATGATTCGTTACTACTGTATAATTCACAATATGGAGCCGATCGCGAGCTGTCGTCATAGTCTTATTGTTTACGATGGATAACAAATGTGCTAAATGAGCACAGTCGACTGTCCTAGCGTGGCATATGTTTCTGTACGATCGATGCTGCAAAATGAGCCTTTGAGACCTCTAAGACCGATGTCGTCTTCGCGCTGCCCCTCACTTCGGATGCACTAGATAAGAGACGCTCACTTCATATATGTGCTATATAAGAGAAATAACGCTTATCAATTGTGTGTCAATTCAATATACTACAAGTCTTTGTGGTGGCTTGAAGAGAGTATCAAACAATGACTAATTTTAGCTACAGAAAAATTGTTGCTTGACCTAACCATGCTTTTATACTTTTGTGTTGCGTCTCTAGTTGCGTAATCTCCATTTATGCATATGGTGCCGATGATTACATAGATATGAGAGTCAAGCGTTTGCGGTTGAATGAATAACGTTAACTATTTTAGTTTTTTTTTTTCTAAAATTTAAGACGAGCCATTGCTTATAAATCTAACACTAAACGACCTCTAGTTCTAGTGCTCTAGGCACCTGTACAATCGTGGTTGACGCATGAACCATGAGCTTTACGAATATCATGCGTGTATTTGCTACTGGTTACGTTGCTCCAACGTCGAGGTTCTGGACTACCTTGTAAATTTCGGGTGGCGCAGGATATGAAGATCTATTCTGGAATACTGATTTGACACATCGTCGCTGAAGTAAACCCGGTCGTTTCTTGCTTCTCGGAGCGAAATTCTTCATATTACTTGGACGAAAGCAATGCAGTGATGCGTTACCTGGATATGGTTGTTGTGTGTCCCTGCACAGATGGTATCTTGTTTTACATCTTAGTAGGATAATGCAGTAAAAAGTTCACCGACGTATTGTTGTACAGGCGGGATGAACGGTTTGCCTCCTCTTGTGTTACGCTTCTGAGTGTGGCACAGAAGTGCTGTTAATCCCTGCAAACGTAGCCGAGTGTGTATTGTGTGAGTCCAGCCGGAGGTGAATGAGAGGCATTATCGTTCGTAAAATTTAACAGTGTTAACTTGACGATTTTGCTGAGGTTTTGTGGGGTCATGAAAACCCGTCCTATGTGCTCCACCCAATTGCACAGACTGAAATATAGTTGTAGTGACAATAGCGATGTAGTTATGCCTTATGAAGACGGCATCGATGGCGAGGTGTCTACGCGCCCGATACAAAATTTGTTCGAATCACAGAACGGGGATCGATTCTGGTACGTAAATCGTAACCTGTATCAAAACAAATACTGTTAGTGCAAAGTAACATCACATCGTGAGTTTTGGGTTTTCAAAGCTTGTATTTATTTCACTATATTTGCTTAGTGTGTGACTTTTTTCGAGGACGTAATGCAACTAGACTATTGCACCTCTACGTTTCGAGTTTTACGTCCGATCGCACCTTCAGGCCGGTTCACAGCGCGAAACAAATTCTGTCTGTCTATGCCCTATGGGTTCGAACATAGACCGTAACGTATTTCTAATATTAGCAGGCTACGTGGGGACCGGCTATTATACCTAACGGTTACATTATCTTGAATAGGTATGCGTATGGGGATAATGACAAAGCCGTCTCGGTTCCAATAATAAAACTTCCATAGAGAAAAGGTGTTAGCTATAGGAATGATTGTACCTTCTCGTTTGGCTGCCCATAGGGATACGTTGCCCGTGCGTGAATATAATAGTTCTACTACGTAGTCCGATCTAGTTTAAAGAGCCTCTAGCGCTCGCTGAATCCAGCAACTAAACTCTTAAAGACGATGAACGTAGAAGACGCTTTCGACAAAGAATGATCAAGGCCTTTTGGCTCATTCAAGCGTTGATAGGTATCCTTCTGTGAACATGGTAGTAGACCGCGCTAGGCTATTTTTTTTTCCAAATCTCTTTGCCGTTCCTCGTTGCCACCGTGTATTCTGCGTGATGGTCAGTGTTGATAAGCGGTCGATGGCTGAAAAGCCGCACAAGAACATGTCGATATCTTAACAAAATGTTTTGCTAACAGGTTTTGATTCGTTTGACTTGAATGGCCTTATCTTTCGTCTTCTTCAAGGGAGATTTAGAGATCTTCACTTTCCTTATTATGGATTGAAGGCGCCAAGGCGCACCAGTATGTGTGCTCTCAAGGAAAAGCGTTATCCATTGTTCCGATTGACTCGTTTGTTATCACATGCGCATACGGTGTGAGTTCCTTAAATCAAAATAATTTAGTATTATAATCTTCTGTGAAAAAGCTAAATGAAGACTAACAACAAGGGATACACTGGTTCAATACAGAATATCCAGCTTGTGTTCTGTAAGCCTAAAATATAAGTTGCTCAATTGTACTTGGAACTGTCATTCTATTAGTAATTCAAGTTAGAAGTTTGCTTTGCGAGCTACATATTGTTTCCCTACTAGCGGCAATGTGCACCTAATTTGCTGCACACGTAAAATTCATTCATCTTCCTAAAACAAGAATAAAGTTTTTAAGTTAGTTAAAGAGCCGCTCAGCCAACTGACCTGTTTCTGATCGAAACCAAAGCGCTAAATGCTATCGTGGCAATGTTTGCAGGACTTTTAGCCCCTCTATCTGTAGAACTTAACTCTGCTCATATATATATATATATATATGTCCATTCATTACCGACTCTGAATCAGCTATTCTGTGGGAATAGAAATAGCTTGTGAAGTCACCTCTTTACTGAGTTCGGCAAGGACGAAGGACAATTAACAGGCCGCAGTCAAGCCTATTTGCGTCCTGCGCCTGTTCTTTCAACGTTTATGCTATCTCGGTACGCCTTAATTACGTAGGTTCCCTATTTGTGATCAGTTATATACGGCAGGCTGTTTTTAGTACTGTGTGTTTTTACGATTGCGTACTTCTTACGCACCTATAAAATTTAACTGCACGAGACATTTGTGCCTATGGTAACGGTCAAATATCGAAGTCTGCTTTAACAGGCGATATATAATAATCGCGATATATGCTTAACTTGGGTACCGGGCAGTACCCAATGATTGAAGTTCAATTTCGAATTTGACATTGATAAGTAATCGCGTTAATTACAAATTGCAACTGTTAGATAAGAACTTTCCTCGCGCGTGCGGCACAAGTTGCAGGTTGAAGGTAGCTCGTGTCAACTATAGGGTAGAAGATGCTTCTAATCGGGGTTTCGTTTACCCAACGTTTATGTCAATAATATTTATGTGCCCAGTTAATGAAATAATTTGTAGGTTTATTAATAGGCTCATAGAGGCTTGCTTTAAACACTGCTCTTATCTTTCATTTCTAGTACCAACAACGTGGTACTGGTTTCGTGATCATTGTTATTGTTGTTGTTGCTGCCTTTTTTCATCGTCGTCAGGAAACGCAACAAAAGATTTATTTAGTGCTAATTTTTTCCAAACACATGTGCCATTTCAACTATGTGCGCCATCATAGCAGACGCAGGTGTGTCTGGCCTGATAGAGAGACTATTACTGAGTTTCCAACGTTTTTTCACCGTCGAATAGCTCAATAGCGGTGACGCCGATATCGTGCTGCCCCAACGCCCAATACTTAGACTGGCCTGTATTCGCTGGTAGGCTGATGATGCGAATTCGGAAATTGGCCAAGCTCATATTCACAGCCCACCTATTTTAGATTTCGCTACGTCGCTCATATTTTTCATTCACCGTTTCCTACTTGAGGAAGCTTAAATATATGAGCGCTAGTGATAGCGAGCTAGCACAAACAGGAGTTCCTGCGGATTTCTGAAACGTTCTCATCAGTATGGCCCTTTCTTTTTCTAGAGACTTTTCAAGCAACTGTTTCTTTTTACTATAAAATAGTAATCATAATGGTAATGCCACGTTCGGCCGATAAGTCACTCTAGGAAAGATAGACGGATAGATATTTCTGCTTGATGCAAGAACTTCTGCATTTGGGACTGGTTTTCCTTAGTTGGACAGAGCTTTCTATTCAGTAGCGGATGACAGGAACCTGGTACACTGTTTTTGGCACTCAAGGCGCCGATACAAGAAATTCACCTTCGCCTTAACTTAAATGCGGAGTACTAACTAGCACAACTTTCTGGATATCTCCGATTGTTATTAACGAATTACGCATAGGAGGAGGGAAAGTAGCTCGTGCACTTGCTGAAGTGTTGGTCAAGTTATTAACCCTGCGGGTACGATTGCATATGGCGTCAAATCAACGCCATTAGCTGACCAAATCGAGATAAGTTGTGATTTTAGGGAAAATCTGAAGTTTGTGTGAAGCCGGTGACACAAGCAAACTTCTTTTTTTCAAAAAAGCAAGCAACTTTTATATGTAGGAAGTGTGTCGATAGGTTACCGAAAAGGTTAATGGAACCATCATTGAAGTTTTTGCGGAATTGAAACACTGTTAATCTATTTTCTATATAATATAAATAATAATTAAACTATTTCACTACACATTTCTTCTTAAACATCATTGATTGTGTGTACCTATCATCATTCTGAAACATATTGTTTCATAGATCAATTTTTCGCCGGCTACAGTTTTGTCTAGGCATCTAATCTTCTTTACTTTTTGCTTATTGTGATTTCGTTCTGAGGCATCTCCCTGCCTTGATAAACCATATTGTTCAGCTGTTTTTGTCATGGTGATATCACTTAAACGTACATTTATATGTATTATTACTATTATTATTTATGCACCATGGTACGCTTGCTAATAGCGGCGATGGGAATATGATAGCATTTTTCTCATGGTTTGTTTCTATCAACAACAAAATTAGATGCTTCAACGAACGTTTCTATACAAACACCATTCAGCGCGATTATAGCTTCAATTCGGAGAGCTGTTCATTATTAATTTTGAAAATATTTCTTTCTTAATTCACAAGTATTATTTTCATCAAGCGATATTTGGTGGGCATGAGCTCGTTAGTCTTATGCTAGTAGCAGGCTAAGAGTCCCAAAAATGCAAAGACCTAATACAGCTAAAACGCTTTAAGACTGCAAAAAGGCACGAAATATTAACCGATAGAGATAGATTGCCGATTAATATTTTCTTGTTTCGTAACGAAAGTTCATTTCTAATATATATTAGGGTATATAAAAAGTTTTTTTGAGCCTTTTCGATGAATTTATGACGAATCTATATCTCATTCAGGATTTTCTGGTCTGTTTCGTAAGTCTTTTTCAGAAGCCACATGAGAGCCAGCAGTAACTTAAACTGTCGATTCTGATAGAGAAAAAAAAAAAAGAAGAGGCTCTTAATTTCGGAGGAGGTCTGTCTAGCCCGGATGCTGATCTTCGCTTAAATTTCGAAAATAACGCACTATTGTTGGCCATGATGAGTTCATTTGTTTGTTCAG
This sequence comes from Varroa jacobsoni, assembly GCF_002532875.2. Lineage (NCBI taxonomy): Eukaryota > Metazoa > Arthropoda > Arachnida > Mesostigmata > Varroidae > Varroa > Varroa jacobsoni. Next base: position 131,147 of record NW_019213847.1, on the reverse strand, counting down.
GGAAAACTGGATCTCATCTGATACCAGCAGCAGTGGCTGGACGCACAACAAGCAATCCATTAAAGTTTTTCCCAATTTAGACGCACCACCCTCTTTATATGTATATTTATAAAAAGGAATAGATGCATAACAGCGTTTGTGTTGAGCTTCGTTTTCATACAATTCTATAATTCATGCAATTCTATAATCTATTTACTGGTATACGCTGTTTCTATAATGATGATGATCGAAATTAGTGAACTACTAATAAGTAACACTCAACCTTTGGCTCTATTACGGTGTATTTAATCTAACTTAACAGTGTCACACTGAGGTACTCTGTTTCAACATTCACTTAGTCTGTTCTGAGACTTCTCTAATTGAATCACCTATTATAATTTTGAGCAGGAAATTTACTTTAAAACATTGGGCTTGCCTGATATTGAACATAAAAATAAAGTAAAAAAAAAACACTATTCGAGGGCTATCCGCGGTATATGGTAAAAGTAAATTCTTATCAGGACAGAAAATCAGTGCACATATTCACCGCAGGTAGCTTAGCTCATCTCCTGTGGTCTTTAGAAGGGAAAGCCTCCATAATATGGAGAAACGTTAAAAAAAAACGCGCATCTCTGTTGACGAAGCTGACTTATTACCATACGATCATTAGTTGCGACTGGTGACCTGCAAATTTCCCAGAAGGTCTTAGCATCATGCTAACATACAAAATGGCGAGCGGCTACAGGAGTATGTCGATTGAAAAAAGCTGAAAAAGTAATAATAATGCGGCAATTCTATTATACGCTCGGCGTCCATTCCTATTTGACATTCGGTAGTTGTGCAAGCGAACTAATCTTCATAACTAGCATGCTTTGTGTTTTGTATCAGCGCTAGCTTTTTGCTATGCCGTACTTCAATCCGACTAGAACTATATTACCGTTATTGAAAATTTCACAATATAATATCCGTCGTACTGTCGCTGCATTATTGTTACAGTGACTTTAACTCTTAAGAATAACAACTATTTTACGCATTTCCCCAGATGGCCGATATAAATTGGGAACATGGCTCTAATAAACTGGGCTTTCGTCTGACTGACGAAACCGGAACTCAGTGAGCTAGCTGATCAAAGAAGAAAATCAACGGTCAGTCGGATGAAAGTGGCCATTGGACCTGGGTCTGTTCATCGCTTGGGTTGCAAGCACTATTGGCCACACAATCATCTGGGTACACTGTACCATTACATTGTAGAGCAGACCAAAGACGGTCTTTCTCGATTTGCTGCTGGTTGTCGTCTACCTGGGCGACGACTAGGGTCGACCACTCGGCCTCATCAGTCAGCTCGTACACTTTGCAAGACCATCAAGTGCCTCGCTCTAGTTCGACCTAGCGAACTATCTACCCGACTCTGAAGCATAAATGCACTCAAGATGTCGAAAGTGCAAGAAAACAACGTCGCATTGCAGTAGCGACCGCTACTGTAGCTGCGATTCGACCCTACGAATCGTGAATTTCTACGAAGTGGAAGACCTTTATTAGAGGTCTTCTTTTGGAGAATAGCTTAGACCTCTGGGAGACTTCTGCTAACAACAGTGATGACATCGTCCTCTGTTAATTACGGGAAAATTAATAGGATGAATACTTATGATGAATAAGTAATAGAATGTCTGTGACATCATTTCCTCCAATATGATCGATCATGCAAATGAATCGACCATTATCGAATCGAGTTATCGCAATAAGGGTTGGAAAGCAGAAGCTGAAATAATCTACTGTATCGTAAACAATAGTCAATGTTATTATAGGTCGGTTCAAATGAATCTGTAAACTTCAACGAGAACTTCAGCTTAACATATGTTTAGTTTTACGTTTTATACATGTAAGCAGTTCGCCTATGGAAATTGTTCCAAGAAAAGTGTGGATCGACAAAGATATGCCTAATGAACCAGGGGAGTGTATCGGCGAAGTAGAGGGAAGCTCAAGTGTGGTTCTAGATAGGCAGATTAATTGTGATTGTTCAAGTTGACAGAGGAACGTTTCTAATACTGCATTGAGTAACTTGTTTGGTGTATGCCAGCAAACGTTTGAAGTCTTACTTGTCCTTGTGGTAAAGTTTAGCCTTTGCCTGATCGATAGCCGCAACAACAAACGAGCAGCTAGATATCATCAAAAACCCTCGGACATAATTGCAAAATGTACCGTGATAATAATTTTGTAGAATTAGATTATGTCTAGTATTAAGATTTACGAAAAAGAAAGGGATTTTGTATCGATGCGGAAGAAGTCTCTTCGGGGAGGAAGCTCAATGAAATTGTTACTATAGACGATCGGGCTCGAATCGTCCAATTACTAATTTGTTCCTCTGCCAACAGCCAACTTTAGACCATTGCTCAGTAATATAATTTCTTAAAGATGTTACCAGAAACGAACGATACGACAGGAACACATTATCAAATATCATCCGAGTGTGTAAAAACCGAACGCTTTACAAATACGCCGTTTTAGATAGAGTCTAGGTATTTTCAAAAGCAGAACAAGTAAAGTCATTGCAATTAATAACATCTTCGAGTAACAGTACGAGATACGTGTGCGATCGCCTTGTTTCTTCACGAAGTCATGATGGCCAGTAGAATTTTAATTACACAAGTGCGATTAAAGGCATACAATAGGACCGCTTATCACTTCCTTTTTTTTCGCCCAGACTGTCCGGGTACCCTTAGAATCGGTCAAAAACGGTCTTTCTTTTTTATTGCCTCGGTCATACATACAACAAAAATTCACTCATCAGTGGCACCTATATTGGTCGAAGCGCAAATCACAACCTATCTAGAATTAACTTCATTTCGAGTTACACAGGAATCGATTTAGACTACGCCAATACACGCTCAAATGTGACCGGTAGTGAAAAGATGCTCATGACCCTAAAACAGTCTAGTCTCTGTATATGTGGCATTTTTAGATCCTGTGGCAACCGGTGTTGTTGCGGCCGCGGGCAGCTGTCATCATCCAGATGGATCACAGGATGAGGCCGGAAAACGAGTGGTCGAAACTCTTGGCTGGGCAGGTTACTTGGGTGGATACTATGGAGCGATGGCGGCTACTGGCGTTGCGGGCCTCGTCATGAGCTACCTCTGTTCGAATTCAAGTCCAGTTATTCCGCCCATTTCGCAGGACAATCAATCCAGGTCAGGGTGGCAGAAGTATAGGGGAAGACTCGACAAGCGAAAGATCCATTGAAAGTAATGTCTAGTACTCAGTGGTATTCTGAAGGGAAAGTCATTTGCAAACATTTGGTGGAGCTGCCTATTATGAATAGGTTCAGCAGTCAATGTGTGATGAAAGCATCTTATCTTCTCCTCCTAGCTATTATTGCGGGCTGTAAAACTCATCTTGCGTTATTATCCAGCTTCACTTGAATCACTAGACACATACTTTTCGACCTGTGTAGCCAACCAGTTACTATAAATAGTGTCCTTTCTCAAAATATTTCCATGAATTTTAATTTCGCAGGGAGATGGTTGGTCTTGGCGAAAAGGTGCGCACATCGCGACTGCTGCCTCCTGGCAAGTTCATGGAATATCTATACGAGGACGCGCAGACGCTATTCGATGTGATGTACCGCGGCGCGAGGGTGTCGAATAATGGCCGCTGCATGGCCTGGCGTGAACCTGGGGCAAAGGAATACTCCTATATTCATTATAACCAAGCCTTGGAGCGGATTCGAAACTTCGCGTGCGGTCAGGCCACCCTCGGCTCAACGCCCGGACAAAAAACATTCATCGGTGTGTTTATGCAGAACTGCGTCGAGGCCATCGTCGCCGAACAGGCGTGCTACTACCTATCACAGATTGTCGTACCGCTTTACGACACGTTAGGTACGGCAGCCGTGACCTTCATTATCAACCAGGCGTCGATCGAGGTGGTCGTTTGCGACACGCCCGAAAAAGTCCAACTTCTTCTCAAAGAAGGTAGCAAATGCCCACAGATGAAACGTGTTGTGCACACGAAAGAGGTCTCAGACTCGGTCCATGAGCTTGCCAAAGAGATCGGCGTTGAACTAATCTCGTTCGGCGAAATTGAACGATTGGGCGAGAAGCACTTTCGTCATCCGTTGCCACCAAATCGCAATGAAATCGCCACAGTTTGCTACACATCAGGCACAACCGGTAACCCGAAGGGTGTAATGCTTTCCCACAAGAACATCATTGCCTGTCTGTCATCGGTAATGTTCCAGCTGGTAGGTAGCGGCATGCCTTTGTTTTTCTTTGTGCTATAACCATCTTCTTATCGGTATTTTACGTAACGAATGGTAGAAAGGTTCAACAGACATTATTAGAGCATACAAAAGAGACAAGTGTTGATGTTGGTGGAATAACTCGCGGTTACTTTTTTTTTTTCGATCCCTTCTGCTCGTTGTCTAGGGAGAGGTAGCTCCAATGAAAGATGACGTAATGATTTCTTTCCTGCCATTAGCGCACATGCTGGAACGCTGCTGCGAGATGGCTCTTTACATGGTTGGAGGATGTGTCGGTTTTTTTAGCGGAGACATTCGAGGCCTTGTGGATGATATGCGAGCCCTTCGTCCTACGATTTCACCTACTGTACCTCGGCTACTGAACAGAGTCCATGATCGAGTGGAACAGGTAATGTAAAGACGTCAGCACACTGGGGCTGATCGAGCGTAAAACGTTCACCTTATTAGCTCATAGCAGGTTAGGTAGCCGATACCAGCTAGTCGATAGCTGGTTTCCAAAGAGTAAGCTAATACCGAAAAAGGTTTTGCCCCCGAAATGCAGTGTTCTTAACGCTACTCAACGTTTGTTTCTACTTTAGCGCATACTGACAAATACTACGCCGCTATATTTTGCCCACAGGTCGCCCAGAACAGTGTATGGAAACGTGCACTGCTCGCTCTGGCACTCAAAAGCAAGGAGTCTGAGATCAAGAAGTTTGTGATACGTCGAAATTCCATATGGGATAAGATCGTATTTAAAGTACGTCGTTTTCGTCTATTATATAGCTGATACGTATTGTACGGTTCATGTCGGCGTATGAATTTTCATTTCATTGCCTTGGTAATAGCGGTATCTGAGAAGAGTACAGTCGAGCTAAGCTTGTCATTTTAATGGGATAGGGCTTTCTATTTCAAACTTAATTGGTATCTAAATTGAATAAACTATAACTCTGTCGCTACTGTTTTATGGCAGTCTAAGCCCCAAACACGAAAAACTTCGTCACACGAAAATTGACCTCATTTGATCGAAGCCTATTTGCAACGTATCAGGAAACTGCGCATTGTAAGACCTACTCACCTTTCTACCTCGCTTTTGACGCCGATATAAAACATAATCTTGATTTACCTATTCAGCTAAAATATTTTTCTTTGAAAACAAAAAATCAGTGTACACATTGATTGCCTGGTCTGGTCTGGTTAAGTGGTCAAGAAAAAAAACCCTGTACATACTTTTATAACAGAATGTTAAGGTGTGCATGTATTTTTCCCTAATCTGCTGCAGGCAGTTCAAGAAGGATTTGGTGGACGGCTGCGTTTGATGGTTGTAGGCTCCGCGCCTTTGGCCACGAACGTCATCAATCTTGTACGTTGCGCCCTAGGTGCCGTCATCGTTGAGGGTTACGGTCAAACCGAGTGCACGGCGCCATGCACAATGACATTCCCTGGTGACTATGAAGCCGGCCACGTTGGTCCACCTATTGCGGCCTGCGCCATCAAATTAGTTGATGTTGCTGAAATGGAATACTATGCCTGTAACGGCGAAGGCGAAATCTGTGTTAAGGGACCAACCGTCTTCCAGGTAAGTTTTCCAGTCACCGGCGTGATGTGGTTTGTGCTTTTGCTAGATTATCAGGCTTCGCTCGCACATTAAGCACGGCATTTTTGGTTATTGTGCACATATACCCACATGTACGTGTGTATAGATACATATATATATTATATATATATATTTGAAGCATACATTCATGTATGGTTTTTAAGTAGATCAAACCTCATCTTCTAGATATCGTCTTAGAAGTGACCATAAGGTGCTACTAATTTAATTAAATACAAGGAAAAATGAACGGGTGAACACATGAAGTGGGATATTACCTGCTATTTATAATACGATTTTTGATGGTTGTTTGGTGGCTTATTTGGGTTGATTGTCTTAATAAAAATGAGGATCTTCTCAGCCTTCCCGAAAGGGGCTAAAGCTATTTCGTTTTAGTGCTCCCAATATGGAAGAAAAAAGCGAGCTTCATTCGACATTGTGTATGGAAAACAATATCCTTTTTGGGACCGCTTAGATAATTTGATCCTTTTTTTTTTTTTACTTGCTTTCTTTGTTTCATAACATAATTTCTGTGTCCGTCTTCTGTCAGGGGTACCTGAACGATCAGGAAAAAACGGACGAAGTTCTCGATACCAACGGTTGGCTTCACACAGGTGACATCGGAAAGTGGATGGAGAACGGGACCCTCAAGGTTATCGATCGTAAGAAGCACATCTTCAAATTGTCGCAGGGCGAGTACATTGCGCCAGAGAAGCTAGAGAATATCTTCATTCGGTCGCCGTTCGTGGCACAGATTTTTGTACATGGCGAGAGTCTTAAGTCTTGCTTAATTGGCGTTGTCGTACCGGACGACCAGTACCTACTTTTGTGGGCTGCAGAGAACAGAATTGCTGGTACGTTTGCTGAGCTGTGTGCCAATCGCGTTGTGAAGAAATCAATCCTCGACGATCTATGCGTACTCGGCAAAAAGTCGGGGCTGAAAAGTTTTGAATTGCTCAAAGATATTCTCTGTCATCCCGAGATGTTCAGCATCGATAATGGCTTGCTAACGCCAACACTAAAGACGAAACGGCCCGAATGCCGGAAGGCGTTCGCTGAACAGATTCAAGAGATGTATCGTTTACTACAGTAAATTGTCTCGTGTGAGGTAGTTTTGTCACAGGAGCAGTTTTTTTCAGCGTTATTTGATGACATTTAGTTATCATCGACAACGATAATGATGACCGTTGCAGTTATCGTTATAGTAGTAGTACGGCATTGACTTCATCTGCTGATGTCCTCGTTCGTTTGAGTCGTTTGCGCATGCCTCTAATTGACAAAATTGGGGTAATAGACATTTTAAGCGCGGGACGTAGGTTAAATGGAACTTGGCACGACGTTATATAGAGGACGAAAATATCGATGACGATAACTGTACTTATATACAATTATCTATAGTAGTAGTGGAAGAAACTTATTACTAACGTATTAAGAAGCTTATGGCTATAATCAATGTACTTTTGAATGTAGAATCTCGCTGAACTAGCGTGAGTGGCGGTCATAGAATCGTATCGGCGAACAAAACGACCACCTATTGTATAAATAACTATTAAGCGCAGAAGTATTCGATGCGCCGAGTGCTTTAATCCGTGAAACATTTTTTCATCCCGTTTAAGACGAGCGTCTTCTTTAGCACATTCCTAAACCCAATCATCCGTTTGAAGAACATTTACTAGTTTTTTTTTTGCTTTCCCTGTCGAGTAAAATGCTAAAATGACTTGCGTTAAAACAAGCACGATAATTAAAAAATAAAATCGCGATTAAGTAACTGCGCGTTGTTATATTCCTCGCCTACCTGCATGTAAAGTTTGTAAATGAGATATGATCTTGAGAGCGTCACACTCATCGTGTCGATGTTGTTGTTAAACCCTGAAACACGTGGAACCATTGACTAACTACAAGATGAGGTTTTGATACACGAAGTGAAATTATTAAGAACAAAATGCATTGGTTTGTCGATGGGATTCTTGGAATTTCATCCTCTGATATGGTGCCATCAGGCCAAGAATGCTGACCTACCGAACTGTGGTCCTAGTGGATGGGTAAGGGCTTGCGAGCGTTCTGGGCATTGAAGTCTAAATGAGACTGAAAAAATCGTAGTAGAGACGCTAAGGTCAAACGACTCCTGAAAGCACAAGTAAAAATCTATTTGTATGGTTCTTGTGTGTCAAATCGTACAACAAGCTCGATAAGTAAACAATCCTATCCGATGCTGTAGCGCTGATGTTCAAACCCTTAGTTACAGTGGTCGCCTATCGCGTTTTTTTTTTTCGTTGTATTTCTAGATAGTAATAATTAGCAGCGTTGGGCGCAATGGTCAAGTATTTTTTATCAACTTCAGCTTGAGCAGGGGGCTTCGAGGGGTTCGTGGCCACTAAAAACGGCCATGTTAGACAGGTTCGCTTTTTATGATATCAGATGATTTGTGTCCTACGAAAAAAAGTTAGCTAGTTGAGGTTTCACAGCTTAATTGAAACGCGAAGAATATTACAACAGCGATGTAAATCGTCGTATAATGTTGAAAGCTGCAAAATGCTTTTCTCATTGGGTCAGTATAATAATACAATTCCTATAAATGGCGATGTGACGATATAAAAAATACATAAGCCTTAGCTTCTCACTAAATCATAGTATAAGTAAGTTATCGTCGTTGGGTTGAATAGGTCAATAGGTTGTCAGTACAATCTAATCTCGAGTCAGCCTTACCTTCGCCACGGCGAGACCGCACTGAATCTATGACAACCAATGGCAACGCCAAGATCCGCATATTGACTCGCGCTTTTATGATGCTAACCTCTGAAAAGAAAGGAAAAGGAATCACACACGAAACCGATGTAACTCAACCCAACGTTTTTTTTTTGTCAAACGGGTCTACTACGCCATTCAAAAGAACCACGACTGGTCTTAACATGTCACAATGGCGCAAGTTATGGTGACAAAGAGCACGATCTAACTCCTCGTAATGAAATCAAATGAAACAAGGGCGTTTTGATTGATTGGTCTTCCAAGATTTCGGTTAGCTACGCTTCAGCAACCTCTTTGTCTCTGTCCAGAAATCGTCGGTTTCGAAACTCGAGTTATCTAGCCTTGTTGATTCCAAAATTGTTAACTAGGCTAAAACAAGTAAACAAATATCTTAATTCTTAGAGAGGGAAAGAGACTTTACGACAACAATAGCAACAACAAACATAAAACACTAATAAAATAAACAAAATAGTAATAATGTTGATAACAATTGACTAACTCTGGCTAAGGAAAGGTAGCGTCGAACAGATAGGGTAAACAGATTTAATATGACCTCGACCTCCAGGAACAGCAAAAGCTCAATATATTATAACGTTTCTTTATATTCATTGAGACTTCGTACAAAGGAGACAGTTCAATTGTGTGTAGAGACCGAAGGTCAAAAAGCAGTAAGAGTTGATCATTATATCAGGTGAAGCCGACTAAGCTTGTAGATAACTTGGAGGAGGGTCTTTCTCCATTTTATGATAGTGAGCTAGTAATACTAAGGGTAGAACAAACTGTAATAATAATAACAACAACGCGATGATAATAAAAACTAAATAGTACGTACCGAAATCAATCGTGAAGAAAGTAGGCGTTCTTCTGTTAGCATGTAGTTGATTATGTCAAGGACAGCAGCGTTGGAGAAAGAGGACGATATCTAGTAGAAATAAGCCACATCTTTATCTAATGGAAAACAACACATGTATGATTTGAAATAACACAATAGCACTTTATTGAGAATATTAAATAGATAGTAATTCTCCAACCCACATAGGGAAAGTGTTGACAGTTTATAATCACTTTATATTTTATAATAAGTTACATCATATATTGCTATTAAATGTATTTTTCAAGGTGCCTGCACCGAGTACACCGCAAAGATGATTATTCTGTTAATGTTTTTGTATTTGTTTTTCGCTCACGCACACAATTATGCTGCTTATAGTTAATGTGTTAGTCAACTTTTGATCTATCAGTGGGTGGCTATCAGTTCACTGAGTAGCTGAATTTTAATTTAAAAAAAAACAAACGTGAAAACGAACTAAATACTCTTCATCTACGAATAAATGTCATCGTTGCAAATGGCAACATTTTCAATATATCGTTTTTTATTTTCTTTTCATTTTATTGACATGCACGTCGCTATAAAAAAAAAATTGTTATTTATTATTGATGATAGCGTAGCCTTTTAAAAATTTAAATCACTAGTGAATCATTAGTGTGAAACTCGCAAAGGATTTAGATGATATGGAAACTTCAATAATGTGCTCCACTCATTTTTTCACGTATTTTTTAACTGATTTTTTGTCAGTATGCTTAATTTGTTTACATTTACTACTGGTAATTCGCATGGTTTGAAGGAATATACGATTTAATATTGTGTTCAATGGCACTCTACACTCAGTTTCATTGTTTTCTTTGTAAAAGGCAAAAAAAATTTGTCAAAATTCCTAAAATATTACTCTTAAGTCGAGAAGTGAATACGACAACGGTATAGGGGAGAAATAGGGGAACCATTACAAAAAGTAACTCTAAGAAAAGTAATTCTAAGATAGGTTTATCAGTGGTATATTAAACAAATTTTATCCATTCGTGCTAATTCCAAACAAAGTTTGGGCCCTTTATTCCATGGGCCACGGTACAGGAAGATGTCGCTTGATTATCTACAGGGCACTCTTGGATTAGCATGACTGGATCACCTGATAAGATGAAGATTCAGCCTTTTCTACGCAGCTAGCTAAACAACACGCTCGTTTCCAATCAAGCTTTACTTATTCCTATTTGCTAGTGTTAGTCAAAAGCTTCTTAAAAAATTTCACAGATATAGGTCTACAACACAGTATCACCATATCTGGGAGGATATATAGAACCATGTAAAATAGTCTGCATCACACGAATTTTGTTGAATTCATAAAACTAATTTGAGACCTTTGCCAAGTGGACTGTAGGGATGGTACTAGGGGTTAACGAGCGACGTCTATCACAATTTTTCCCACATCTGAAGCGCCTACATATATCTCCATGCTAGAACTCATGCAGGGCAAAGCCAATGATGGCATGGAGTCTGTTGAACTTGTATGTCCCTTTCCACCCATCGCTCTCCATCACTCTCCAAACAAACGTATCTCTATCGATCTCCGATAATTTTTTAAGGATTCACTTTGAAGGTCTCCGTTTCTAGGAGCTCAAAGCAACAGGGAATGTTCTCTGACAGCACCGGCGAATCGGCCGAAAAATACACGGTTTCGAATCGCCATTAATAGCGTAATGCCAGTGCTCTTTTCGCAAAAGAGCCTTCGATGCGATTTCATTAGTACAGTAACATCTTCGAAAATTATGCGTATCTCATACATTACAGTTGGAGCAACTTTGAAGGCGGATGAGCTGCAAAGGGTTGTGAAGGACAAGCAATGAAGCGATTTGGTTGCCACCAGCACCACCTTCATATATCTTCCAGTGAAGTGTTTAGTGAAACTTCTGCGATTCGCTAAGAACAACAGTCCCAAGAATGATGAGCAGTTTCACTCGGTAAGAGGCGCCCCGGCAAAATACAAGACCCTGTCCTGCTTCCGCTTCTGAACTTCATCACCTTTGTCTTGGTCAGATTTATGGTTAGTCCCAAAGCTGTTGCCCCCGCGTCGGGCAAGGCTAAAGCTTGCTGCAGTTGGAACCTGTTCGACCCGTATATCACTAAGTCGTCGGCGTACAAGATGACTCTGGCTGATTATCTCTGCCCCCTTATTTGATGAGAGATGCCCTTCAGCAGGACGGAAAGTATGACCGGACACACGTTGTCTCTTTAAGCCAGGCATGTTGTCGTGTGAAAGGCGGAAGTTCATTCGCTTCCTAATCGATGGTTGTTCTGTTCTTCTGTAAAATCACAGCAAGAAGATCTACAAGGACGTTCACTTTGGGCCAGCCAGAGCATAACCTTGTCCTTGGGCGTCTGGTCGAAAGCCGTTTTGATGTGGAGGAACAGCGCGTATAGCGATTTGCATGGCGGGGCCAGTGCGCCAGGATTCTGCACGCCCTTTCTGTGGAGCATTCTCTCAAGAACCCATGCAGCTCTGTCGGGATGACGCGTACGCTTTCTAAGTAACTCTTTAGTCTCTCAGTCAACATGTCGGGGAGCAGTTCATAGCAGATACTTTTCTTCGCTTCTCCCCGCATGGGTCGCTCCTTCCTTTGGGGACCTCTAACAGGGTAGTATTTTTCCACTGAGCTGAAGATATCCCAGTACGTAAGCATTGGTTAACCAGTGTCATTCAACGAGGCGCCGGAACGACGGCACATTTGGGGTGTTCGTTGCAAACCCTGTCTGGATCAGTAACTTTCCTATTGCGTAAGCTCTCATGACCTTGTATTAGTTCCCACACTGTGAAAGAAAGATATTACGTCGTATTGAGGTATCTTTTCCCACGTTGAGACACAAAAGGGCACCGCGCATGGTGTTGTCTCAAATTAGCTTTTCGTACCCAAGGAAGTTGCAATATAGGAATATTTTGTTCGCAGTGAGGAAATCTTTTTAGTTTCTAGCTGGACCGCTGCCCGTTCAGATCCTGGAGTTCGTACAATCTGGTTAAACTCAGTTCGTATAAGCTATTAGGGCGTTGGCATCCACCGAATTTGTCTAGTTTATTTGTCGCACACAGAATTCACTAATGACTTGATGATTCAGTAAAAACTAGTCAAAGATTGTATTGTTACAAGTACTTTATGCCAATGTTCTATTGGTTTGGATAGATTTCTCGCAGGTTTCAATTCGACTAAATCTAGATTCCAAATTAAAGTATGCACAAATACCTACACCGATATTTATTTGGATGCTATAAGAACTGTCACAAAATAAACATCACATTTTGTATATGGTTAACGAATTTTTGTTTGGCAATTATAATAGCTGCTAACGTCATAGCGGAAAACTTTAGTTGGCTTGTTATTTTTTTATATAGTCTTAGGATTCTGCGCATGGTGGCGCCTTCTATACGTTCTGGCATTGCTTTTGGATAACATAGAAAGCCTTGAACCGTTAGACGACGAAGACGGCTTATGGAAGAAAACATTAGCCGATTGGATAAATGGTCAATACCGCAGTCAGAGCGCCACTTTGGGGAAAGCTGGTTTAAATCTCAAGATGTGAGATAAAACTCATTGCAGTTCGCTAGCAGTGCACTGTTTTTGCTTTACAATAAGTCATTGTAACTGTCTCATTACGTTACGTGTTTAATTTATTCAAATTACAGAAAATACGGCATTTCCTAATGATGCCCTAATGTAGCGTGAAAAATCGCAGTACGAAGCAAGACGATGATGCGTGTATAGATAATTCTGAGGCACAGCAACGATTTCAAAAATCGCGCGATTTCGGACAACATGATGATTTGGTCGAATCTAGCCATATATATTTATAACTATGTTTACCATATACCCATACACATATTCACGCTACCAACGAATCTCGAAAGTCTAGAATCGAAAAGAAAAAAAAATAACCCAGCCATATTAGTAAGTTCACAATGTTTCAAGTGTTTATTGTTCGAGAAAGTGACTAGTGTCTTACTGGATATGATAATTAACGTCGGCTTCCTCAATTCGCTATGATAAAATAAGATGAATTGCTCAAATATTTACGTTACGGTAGTCGCCTTACTTTCGCATATTATCAAGTAATTTCTTATGGTTATTATTAGTTAAATATGAAAACACTTGGTGGCATTATGAAATGCACTCCTCTATGCTACAGACATGTAGGAACTGCCCCGCATTCCTGCTGTATTGCGAACTAAACAAATACAGAATAAACAGGTCGGTCATGTTAAAACGATGGAACCCCATGTCGATAAGATCAGGTGACGCTGTATGTTACATCATACTTAGCCTACATTGTGTGTGCTAGTATTACATATATTACAAGATCTGAAAAATGTATACATTAAAGTTAAGGTAGTGTAGTAGACAAGGCCTGACTGGTTCAGGAAAAGCCTAGCGAAAACCTCTGGCCATCCCACAATCTTAAGAACATTGCACAAATGATGATTCTTCGGCTTTTCGTCACTTTCTTTTTCTATAAGTGCTTGATGTGTCGTCGACATAATACGCTATAGGGGCGAGATACGTATGAAGCGTTCTCATAAAGCAAACCTACGTTCTTTTCAGGGTTTACAATATTTAACAACAAGTTTTACACGGAGTAGAGTTTAGTTTGCAGGCCATTTTCGAAATATTGTGTGAGACTTTCCCCTGCTGCTTCCATGTAACGAACGAATTGTGTGATAAAAGTGATAATGATGATAATAATTACAACAGTGGGCGCATTACGCTACCGTTCTATAACAAGCCGCTGGAAGTCCTTTACAAATTCCCATTCAGCAGATTATCGGCGGTCGCCGCGGCAATTGTGAGCTCCGCTGTTTTCGAAGCGTGCAATGCGCGTATGACTAAAATGCGCAAATTGCGACTGATGGTTCCATTTGTGACGTGTACGTAGGTGCGGTCGTCTCAACAACAATTAAGGGAATTGGGTATTCGAAACACGTGGATAGACGTGGTCATCACCTATCGTTCACAACGGGTCCATCCGATTACTTATTTTTTTTAGGTAGTCTTTGTCCGTCTATTGCACACCTGCAATCTGCATTCACCTCGCTAGTTCTACTACCGGGTCTCGTCTGTTCCACAACAACAACAACAACAACAACAACAACAACAACAACCACCACCACCACCACAACAACAACAACAAGTTCACCAACGAGACCCAACAAGGTTAGCAGGTATTAACGCATAGCCCAATCTGTAAATGCCTCATAGGCCTGGCTCAGCTCTCTATTTTCAGGCGAAAACAAACTGTACAATTCGCGTTCTATCTTTCGGTCTGAATAGTCGCTTGTTACTGTACTCTTCATCGAAATGGGGTAATCTCTACCGGGATCATCCAGGGGAAATGGATGTGTTGGTTCGCACTGTTGCATTGCGTTGCTTACGTCCTGTTGTAGGGCTCTAAAAGAACTGCTACTGTCATAAAGGTCGGAGTCTGTGCTCTTGGAATCGAAACGAAAACGTGTTGAAGAACAGAGGTTCTGATAGCACAGCGGGGCGACGTCATAATCAGGTTCTGATATGATCGGTGTACTTGTGTCGACTTCCGCTAAAGTCACGGGCGATTTTTTGGACTCCATATAGATATGATTGCTGGCGACAAGCGCACGCCGTGAATACAAAGACAATCCGCTGTTCTTCTGTGACAGACTTCTGTTCGTCGTGACCTTGCCATAAACGGGAGGTGCGCATATCTTGCAGATATCATGAGGGTTGGCTTTGAGGTGCAAGATTTGAGACATTGCGATCCGCTTGCCATCGGACATATGGCAACTTGCCTTATCTCTTTTCGGAATGGTGGGTTCGTCCTCGGCCGTAGCGACGCTGATGACTGTCGGCGGCTCCGGATGCTGCGGGGCAGATTCCGACGTTCGCCGACCTTTGTTCTGTCGGGACCTTCGAGGGGACGCAAAATTTACCTACGAGTAAAAATTTCAATCGAAATCAGCGGATATACAAATAATACAATAATTTAAGCAATACTTATCACTAGGAGATCACAAGGTGCATGCAATCACGTATCTGTGGATGTACGACATGTCAGCATTTTACAGCTTAAAAAAAACCTAGTTCGCGATACGTTTTTCTTAAACAGACACCTGGCAACAGGTCATCGTCGGCCTGTTGGGCGGCAGACCTGTCCATTATTTAAGCATATTTACACAAGTTTGATCTTGACACGTTTGCTTTGTAACTGGCTAAGCGAAAAGACTCTGATTTTAACCGTTCATAGCCGCTCTCTATTCAATAAATGAAGAACCATATACATTTGCTGATTTTTTTATCACCTGCTTTCTAATGAAAGGTCCAGTTGTTAACATAGGCGTTCCTGTCGACATGAGCCTTACATTTTCTAGGAATAGCTTTTTGCTTACCTCTATGTTTCGACCTTTGATGAGTTTGCCGTTCAGTGCATGAATCGTCGTCTTGGCCGCCTCTATATCTGGCATTGTAACGAAGCCAAAACCCTAGTTTCAAAAGACGTAATGTAAATGCGGCACGTTTAAATAGAAAAATAAACACACGTATTAGATACTGCTTATGTAATGCTGTTGTTAGGATGTGTAGGAATGTGTCATCGATCGACCTTTACAATTTTCATAAGTTGACTGCCTCTATCTGTCGCGGCACTAGAAACGAATGCACAACGGGTACCCCTGTGTTAGCAGGGCGTAAGACAACGTTGCCTGTTGACCCAGTGGGTCATGGCCGTTATCAGCGCGATTGCAGTTTTCTGATTTCAGAGACACCATTTTATGTCCATATAGTCTATTCTGGGGAAAAAAACTGTAGTTGCTCTCGTATACCCATTCTCGTATATTCCCATGCACGGGGACAATATTCATGGTAAACAGTATAAACATCGAGATCGTTGCAGATACATTTCAGTTAAAAATAATAATAAAAAAGGTCCAGAATAGCTGTTAAATATTGTTTTTGAGAATTTATCACAGAGCTATGGCCTGCATTGATTGTTATCAGATCTCTTTCACAATAATTCTGTTCATCAAAAGTAGCTCTTTTTCGACTCCATTCGGTTGCCATGCATGTCCACCTTGTAGTTGGGTGTCAGTTTATGATAGCAATGCAACACAAACACGCTATCAACTCTTTCATATAATAGATACTGGCTGAATAGAGTTTCGGCCGCGACGCGGGAAAACAATACGCACGACATTAGAGAAGCGGTATTCCGACAGGCTGATGTGAAAGTCATGAGCTATTGTACATTTATTCGAAACATTGAAATTCATATGTCTGTCCAAAAGGTTTGTTACAGGCATGCCGATTGGTGTAGATAGTTTCTACGAAAATGCTGCGTTTCAGAATGGAAAAAAGTTCTTGTTCTTCAGCGTAAGACGATGCATGTTATACATTAGTAGAAGGCACGTTTCCAGTTCTCTAGCTGTATGCTTATACACATACCATTGAACCGCGGCTATTGGAAATTATTTCAGCGTTAACAGGATGACCATATGGACGCACTAGATCTTCGAGGTCTTTTTCTTCCCAGCGAAATGGTATAAAGCTAATGTGAAGACGACTACTACCCTTCGTCCTGATAGCCTGCTGCGCGAAGCGGTGTTCCATATCTTCAGTTTGGCCCATGACTGGACGTCCTGCACCTGCTCCTGTTGATATTGCGAATTCACATTGTATCTGTATCTGATTATCGCGTTTTGCCACATACTAACTCAATGTATAAACTGCAAGTTACGAGTCTAACAAGCCGGGTCTTCTACACTGAGGGCGCGTATGGCGCGGGCCTGTCTGTCCTATCGTGGCCCTTCTAAACATCGAGCTCGGATCGTATCACAGCTAGTCTGTTGGCAACTGCCATTCGATCATAGATAAACGGTACTTGAATTCCGAATTGAATCAAAGCTGGAGCTATTTTTAAGCCAAACATGTTGTGGAGACGCGCTTATGTAGTAAAAAGTATATCCTACGGATGCTTGGCTTGTTTCGAATGACGAAATGAAGTTTCCACGTAGTTTGACCGCTGGTCCAAGATCTCTCTGTTCTAAAGGATGGACTAATGCTAGCTGTATTGTCTCTACCATGCAAGATACTAGCAAATACTTACTGTTTTTTCTTGTAACTTAAAGACGTTTGTGGTGATAACTTGAAATCTGAATGACGACTACACTGATTTGGTCATTTCCAGCCCGGTGTGTACCTAAAATCTTCCGATGGAAAGAATTTAGCCGTCTACTTCGCATTGAGGCAGGACTTCGGGTGGGGTTTAATCAAAGCATCAGCGTCTCTGACGTCCGAACTCTTTACGATATCCGCACGAACAAGTACGCATCCACAGGCACTCTCGCTCAATGTCGAATGTTACTTTCCGCGTCGCTGCACAAATTCAGTACACAACAGATCAGATGCCAGCTCCCGCAGGTGACCTTTATAACGAGACAGCACACATCAGCGCCAGGGCTAAGGCAGCAGCTGGAAACAGTCTCAACAAAAATACGAAATGCTGTGGCAGCGCTACATTAGAAAAAGCCTTACGTTGCTTTGTTGGGTCGATTACGTGTGTAGACCTTGTGTACGTTTGTGTAACTACCTAAGCGTGCACAAGAAGCACACAACCTTCCCTCTAATCGTTCGACGTCTAACTTTAAGCGCGTATATCATGCGGGGCACTACATACAGGCACGGGTTGAATGGCAATTAAAACAGTGTCTTATACCCGCTAGTGCACCGTTCAATGCAACGATGCTGTCCACTTAGACAGCTTCCTTACAACTGATTCTGTCAGCCAGGCCGTAAGTGCCATTGACCTTGTCCTTCCGAGCTCAGGCTAATTTAGGGAAAATTCATTGCTAGACAAAAAATAAACTTGGAAGTAACTAGCTAGATAAAGTACCGTTGATGCTTTACTATATCAAGGAGCAAATGTACTAGCTACAAACCGTACAACGCTAATTTCGTGTGTATTAAATCTATCTGGTAATTGTACGAAGGAAGTATTTTCAATCGTGTTATATATTTTATACGGCTTTTGGCTTTCTTAAGCCTTTTGAATATAGATTCAATGATATTCAGCAATAAAACGAACCTAACATAGCCAGCATTAAATGTTAACCCGATTCACATCATAGTCGAACCTTGGCAGAGAACTCTAAGTAAACTGAAAAATGCGGTCTCAACCACTTACGTACGATCTGGGAACATATGCATATACATAAGGCTTTAAATGATATCAAGTCATTGATTGAATTACTTGTTCTGCATGGTCTGTAGACGTACATTCGTTTTATACGTTTACTGAAATCTTCGAGCAATTAATCGCTCACATTAGCTCTCGTTTTCGATGTACGAGTTGTCCGATGACGACAGGCTAAAATCAGAACTCAATAACGTTTCATCCGGCAGAGGAAGTAGGCGCGCAGTCGCCTGTAATAGACGTATCATATCGTATATAAAACCGGGCCACTACGCAACTGGCCCGCAGTCGGCCTGCTGTGCCTCGCAGCATGTTGTAGCTAAAGCCTTTTGGACTTCACTATTGAGGGGAGCCACGAGATGCGCCTGCTCGATCCTGTGGCTGTGCAGCCTCCATAGCTTTTTTCGGAATTGTTATCGAATACATAGAGTGCTCGAAGAGCATTCTCGTGTGTTTCCGTAAACGCTAAAACCTTTAACGTTAACATGTTAACTCGACATCAACTCATATGCTGAAATCATTTCTGAAGTTAAATGCTTAACCAAAAAAAAATACTGATAAGTCGATACTAAATTAAGAGATATATGGGGCGATAGTTGAAAGGAGAACTTGTGTATAGATAAGTTCTACGACGATATCAAACAACGACCTAAAGCTTAGGCAAAGGATCACAGCAGCGCGACGCTTAAGTGTCACTCTTTCGTATTCACTGCTAGCTCTAATCATACTGAATATGATTAGGTTGTTACCTCATCGAGAACTCCGTTAAAATACTGAGCTGAGGGAATCTTGAAGCGCTCGTTGAGTTCTGAAGCGTTAGAACTAGCGGTGAAATAATGGTGATTTGGCCAGTTTGGTGGCGTCGGGTCCCAGATGGCGCTTTGCGCCGTGCCAGATGTCCCAGGCATAGTAGGATTCATTGACTGTGTTCGAATTCGGTTGGTGGTATTAATAAGCGAGTCGAACGTTTCCTTCGTATATCGACAACAGGACAGACATGTTACTAACTCAGCTCTGACGGCCACATATGCTCATGCTATCTTTTGCCCTATTTCAAAATTCGTATACTAGAAGAATAAGCAAGATCTATTCACTTAATGTATATGGACATCCTTAGAAGGGCCCTGATGGTAAGGAAGAAACAGTTTCTGAACGATTTACCTGCTCAGATTGTTCGAGTTGCTGTGAGATACTGGCCAGCTCGTACTGCTGCCGCAGAATTTGATTTCGAAGCTGTCGTTGTCTTTTTTTTAAATGTCTACAAGTATACAAGCATAATAAATCAACATCGATGATTTTAATCAGACATGTTCAGAGGCAATGCATGAGAAATAGATAAGGCAACCGACTTCCTCTTCACAGACCATAGCAATAAGGCAGGACTAAATCTAGTCTACGACACTTACCGAAAGGGTATGCACGAAAAGTATCTACTAACCTCGATATCACCGGGAAATTTTCCCCTACCGGAGTATGTATATCGGAGAAAATCTCAAATTGGTTCCCTAGTTTACTTGGTAAAAGGAACACCTTTTAGAGGCATCTTAGTATCTCACTTTTATGACGAGTTTTTTTTATATATTTGTACCTCTCTGGTTACTCTGCTGGCGCTAACGAAACAAATGGAATATGTCGATAATCTTTTCAAGCGAACTATACCTCTCAGCGGACGCAGTAGGATAATTAGAGCGAGAACTTTCTGGCGTCGAACAGAACGACGAAGTACTAGGCCCAGGGGCGGCTGGTGACTCCGTGGCCATCGCTGAAGTACCGCAAGGCTCGAAGACAGGATTCGGTTCGAGTTTGGTGTAAGCTTGTTCCATATCATTCGTTCCGGGACACAACCACGAGTCAGTCAACGGCAACAAAAATGATGAGTCGTCCATAAGCGAGTTCTCACTTAGGCATTGCGATGATTTATACGACGACTCTAACCAGTGGCAAGCATAAATTCAAAAATGGGCAAAATAGCTTTAATAGTATAAAATGAAAATCAACATTAAATTCGTATATACCCTTAAGAGCTACTGTATAATGCTTGATTAAAGCTAAATAGTTTTATCTCTACTCTACAAATAGTATTTGTTATGAATGCAACAAAGCTACGGCAGGTAATTTAATTACGATAGCGTTATCTGTAACAGGCAAGGTACATATCAGATAATAGAATTATTTGTCAAGAATGAACAGCGCACCATTGCATGACTGCTCCGATGGGTTGGGCGAGATGCTGCTTCGAGAACTGCACGAATACGATGATTCGTAAGACCTCGGTGTGGATAGTAGGGTTGAAACTGATGATCCTGAAAACGAGTAACCTCCCCAGGTTCCCATAGCTTTATCTGAGCCTTGGTCCACTAATTCGAAACCGTTACTTCCGTTCGTACTATAGGTAGGTGTCCTTTCGCGAACATTTCCACAGTTTATCGACGCCGTCGATTGTCCTGCCGAAGAACTTGACGAAGCTCCTGCTCCACCAGTGCCTGTCGCTGCTCCTGAAGATCCTGAACCAGCCGAGCAGCGAGCAGATTTAAGGGCGGCATCGCGTTCGCTGTAGCTATTAGTTGACATGTAAGCAGAAACGGAGATTTGATGTACAAGAAAGCGTCAATGTTTGTTGTTTGCATGTTACGAACTCCAGTCCTATTTACCTGAGTACACGATGGGTGCAGACGATATGCCTCGGCCTTGAGGTCCATTGTTGATACGAGATGTAGTAACGAGTCTGTAGCCAAAGCCACTGTTGTCCTTTTGTCAAAAACCGATAGTGACAAGATGATCCTTCTCCAGTCTGAAGCACTACCTCCGAACATATGTTCCAAATACATTACGTAAATGAGCCAATGACCGAAGTTACCATAGTGAGTGGCGGCAAAAACACTTGCGCCGTCCTATTTTCTTTCTTTACGTAGAGCAGAACTGGCTTGCGATGATATTTGGTTTGCAAATCATTAATATCTAAAGTGACAGCGCCATCTAGTAGCTTGGGTTGAGCGGGCTATTTTAGCTCATAGGTACAGTTGGAGGAGGGAAAAAGTAATACCAAGTTAACTCAGATCAGCATTGATTATGTTTTGCCATCGATACTTACGTGAACGGTGACCTTGGACGATTCTGCTCAGATCATCAACGTGATAATAGTTATAGCCTGAAGTGCCAATGAGCTCAAATGGTAGATACCCAATTATATTTGCAGCCCTAAAGTAAATTAAGGCTGTGTCAGTAGTAACATCAAGCAACATTTAAGAGAATGTCTTTGTTGGAAAAAATGCTTCCGGTATAAGGTCCATGCAAAGTTCTTTCCTCGCTGCACCGGAGTGTGCAGCTAATAGCGGCAAAAGCTTTATGCTCACTAACAGATGACTAGTCCTATGTTGTCTTCCTATTTGATGTTAGCCAATGGCACAGGATGATTCAAAGAGGTTAGTCAAAAGATGTTATGGAGGGCCCTTCGACGGCTCGGATATAAGTATTCGTGTTCTCATTTTATTCTAGCATCAAATTGGTCGTTCGTGCTTGGTATCGAACTTCGTGAACCAGAGAATACCGCTAGCCTTTAAAATGCCTATGGATTATTTTCTATATTGTGCTCTGAACGACTCAGACACGCTTCATTTTACCGGGTGTCTAGAAAGACGAATTTCCATTCCATATTGTGATGTGATATAAACTCGAGCGTGGTATCGTCGGGGACCATCAGTTCGCGTGTCACTTGCCCTAGTCGTAGGGGTAATGCTACAGCGACAAAACATGGATGCCACCGGTCTTTTCCTTGAACTGAGATCGTCGGACCTTGAAAGGCGGCCAACAACAAAGTGCTATAGCTTAAGAATCGAAATCATCGAAAACTGTAAGTGTAGTTAGGGTATTAAGCTGATTCTTTCCTCGGTTTTTTTTACACTTTGAATTTCGATTGTGATTATTTTGATAGTAAGATTAATTTTAAAAAAAATTTTTAAAAAAAATGGTAGCAATAGTGTCCGAGGCTTACCTTCGGTGTAATTGCGAAAATATCCCACGAGCTTGAAAGGCTCGTAGACTGCCGTTTGTACGGATGGATGCGTTCGCAGCGGGCCCCAACGCATGTGAAGTATCTGAAGTAAAGCGCTAAAATTTTTAGAAATTACGACATCTCTTACGCTTCGGAAAGCTTTCATACTTTAAAGCCTTACAAATTGCCCCTCTTACGGTTTCCGTTGCTTCTTCTAATAATCGAAAAAGATCACGCCCTCAGCCTTCGTACAATGCCCATCAGATAATGATCCTTGCTTTTCCTCATCAGAAACAGTGTAGCGTCTGCGACATCACAGCTAGCAAAAGATACTAAATGTAGTTCACTTTAGGCTTTCAGCTATTTATATCGTTCTCTGCACTTACGATTGTAAAGGCCACGTTGGAGTCACGTAAGGGAGCAACGTCCAGCCCCGATGCAGCCCTCAACAAACTGTAGATATCTGCATGATCGTCCTTGTGTACGATTGAAAATATTGCGGATCGCAGATAATGAGGCACGTAGCCGAGGACCGAAGCCACTGCATTCGACACGTACATTATGACGCCCTTATAAGAAACACATAACGTGAAGGCGTCTTGGCTCTAATCGATAAACGCGACATCGTTGGTACCACGAAGCAGAGTCGAGAATTGTCGCGCGTATAATGTGTTATTCGCGATAGCATCATAGCATTTGAAATAAACCAATATCCGCGCGTTGACATCAATAACAAAGTAGAAAAAAGGAAGGACGGAAGGAGCAATGAAGACACAGTATCTCAGTTAGCGATAGCGAAAAGCAAAAACATGCAGACAATCGCAAGTGATATTAAGTTAGAAGAACCCTATCAAGATGAAAGCCGAACAAGTGGTTCATCTGGAGGTAATAGAAGACTGACGAGCGTTTCGTGACCTATCGAGCGACAATACAAACGTTTTACAGCTGAGATAAAAAGTTAAACATTTCTCATTGTTGTAAGTAATAACATTATCGATTCACAAAATGTTAAGGTACTTCTTCGTGGATTGTGGCATAATTTACGAATAAGTATATTAGAAACTAGGCGAAATCACTGCGTGCAACCAAAGGGTTGTTTATGTGTGTTTGGCTGTGTTATGAAGCGTGCTCTTGGTACGTCTAGCACGAACGTGCATGAAAAATGTTGAGAAAACGGATCACGTTATGACTTAACAACTACTTCCGTGTGCTATGCGTCAGGTTCATTGAAAATGCGTAGTTAAACATCTAGAGCAGACGTCTTCATACCTCAAGAATTACCCGGCAGAAGTCATTCTCAGAAATAAAATCTGGGAACCAGCTTCGATCTAACGCCTGTTCTTCAGCGATGTTCTGAGGCTTCTCTGAAATACAATGTCTTTTTAGGCGACTCGGTTTATATGGGACACCTTATACAAAACGTTGCACAAATATAACACTATGTATGGCGTAAAACATATATGTTACTTATACTTAGGAAACACTGGGCTAATACGACAATCGTATGATAGAATGCCAATACGGCGATGTGATTTTGCATAGGTAGCGAAGTCATGTGAAGCTAGCTCCATATACGTTTCGTTTTGGTGTAGAAGAAGTTATAAAATAGAACTATTATGTTCGTGAATTCAATATCAGTCATTCTAACTATAACTTTGAGGACAACAGCTGGCACAGCCATCAACTGGGATGTCAGCGAAGCCATTACGACAACTTCATTACAGTACAAACACCAAAGACTTAATGTGCTTTAGTAGAAACAATTTAGAATCAACAATAACCGGTTTGCATATGTACGATAAGATATGGCAATAGTACACCAAAAGAACCTCGTGGCAACATATCAAACAAACAGCATAGCTCAGATAACGATCTAGGCTAGACGTTAGAAGCTACCTTTGAAGTGGCGAAGATAGGCGATACTTGCTTGCAATACAGCACTTTTATCCATTTTCCTCGACGATTTCGTCACCATCGAATTAAGCTCACTGATTAGTTTGTTGAAAATGTCGCGACGCTTTTTTTCGCTAAGATTTCGATTCTTCCTACGGCGGTATTGGACACAATTAATAAAAACAACCTTATAGTTGATCACTCTCTCAACTCCGAAGTGGATACGGGCCAGCTTCAGCTCCGCATCAAACAATTTTTTATATTTTTCTATCCTGTTTATTGTTTGGGAGAGGTGGAAGATATGAATATCGTTAACGCGAAGACTTACCGTTTCGTGTCGTCTCGCTCGTCCAGGTCGCTTTCGTCACCGCTAAAATGAAGTACGCAAGCGTTAGCAACGCTTTTGAAAGTAAATCATCGCTAATTTTTTATACTTGAACACAGCTGGTTGGCCTTCTTGATGATCAGCTTTAGTACGTTGTCGCACCCCACATCATTTCCTATTCGTAAGTTTTGCAACTAGAAAAAAAATCTGTATTTCTGATTGATTTCTAAAAGCCGTCCAACAGAATCATTCATTCATTCATTCACGTAAATGCTTACGTGACTGAAAGGACGACCAACCCCTAGAACGCGTGATTTTCCGCAACGCCAGCCCCCGCATAGCCTTGATAGAATAGCATTTTCTATGCTATATATATAGGGGCGCTCTAAGTTAACTGGTTGTTACGAAATTTGCCGGCTTTACCAAGCTAGGAAAAACGCTAAGACGAATGTACTAAAACAACAAACGTAAGACGCCTTTACCACAAATATATGTACTACCGTAAAAAGGCGGTGCCGATTTGCGAACCAATAAATAGTCACTCGTACAATCTCTGTCGTACCTATGTCTCATTAGTGGGATTTGAAGGAGTAATCTCGAATTCCTTCCTCGGATCTTTGACAGGCGACGAAACACTGAACTTCGAAAACCAGTTTGTTAGGAAAGCCTTGAGGGGCCATATAATCCGAAGAACGCTAACTGAAGTTAAAGCACTTAGAGACCAATGAACTCGTAAATATGAGAAATCAGCTTTCTATCATCATTTCTTCGCAGACACAATATTAATAGCAGCCTAAAATATCTGTCTGAGAATGCAGCAAGAAACAGTTCGCAGACGATAAACGACATGGAAATACATATCTCTTTACTTCCTGATCTGAAAATGTTTTGTCATTTTGCGCTCATTCAGCGAGACACAGACAGAATCATCCCCATGTAACGCCATTTTAGCTGACGACATCGTCCCAAACCTCTTAGCTAACCGGCTAATCTACTTTCGTAACCTTTCTGCAACCTGACCGCTTTTAATGTAGGTCGTCAAATGGATAGCTGCTATTTTTGTCCCTTGATTTCCTACTATAATTTCATGTTAGCTCGACGTCAAACGTCACCTACCGTTAGAGAGCTTTGTTTTTCCGCGAGTGCTTTATTCAAATCGCAAAATTTTACCTTGGATCTATCCAAGATATCCAAGGATATGGGTATTTTGGACAACAAACAACAGCGTTTTTGAGACACCATAAGTCACAATCTCGAAAGCACAATTTAGGAGCTGCTGAAACGATTTAGGATAGTGACAACAACCTGAACGACGAGATCTCTATAGTTGAAAGTACTGCTTAAGTGTAGTTGAAAAATAGCATCTTGAAACTAAAAAACGTGCTCCGCTAGGCTTCTCGAGTGCGACAAGAACTATTTGTACAGCCTCCTGCAAAACAATGGTTATTAAATTAGACCTTATCTTTCATTTGGAAAGTCGTTATTCTAAGGAAGCGAGTCTTCTGGATTTCTTTTCGCGTCCTTTTTTTTTTCTAATATTTCATAATGGCAGGGTAGGAAATTCATATCCTTTCCAAGTTTGAGCTCAAGATGAAAATGACTGCCCTATAATAAAGTATATAGTAAATAAAACCGAGTAAATAATATATATCTGTGTAATGTAAATATAATGCAAAGAATAAGCTATAAGTAACACATGACCATATGTAAATGAAAAATTAGAAAAATTATCAACACGAGAAAATGGCAATTGCTTAGTCAGCAACCTGACGCTTTCGGCCACTGGACTCATTGTCGCTAGGTGCGATTCAAATGTATCTACCGCTAACAACAATGCTTATCCCCCCCCCCCCCCGTCCACCTTAGCCATCTGAGCTCCATCGTACGAAGCCAGCGTTACGAAACCGACAACGGCTTGATGAACCCATTAAGAAGCTACGCTTGCGATGAACAGATACGTGTATGGGCTTCGCGGAAATTGGCCATTATTAAATACAAAGTGCACTGACGATGGTAAAAAGTCTGTTATTTGGTCCAGGTAAGCGTAGTACGGCGTCCATCAGTGAGTAGATGAAAGCCGTCGAGGAGGCTCATAATAAATAGAAAGGCCGAAAAGAGTATGTTTAATCTGGCATTTTCCCATTTATGAAACCGAAAATGCATGCCTACATGCCGTCGGTGTTATAACATACGCATTGTGCAGGAACAAGGTCCTGCGGTGGCGAAAACCTAAACATTATGTGCGTTATACAGACGTTCAGTTGGTACACATTTTACATTGTATGACACACCCTTCACCTATAATAGTCTAGATCACTTCATACCATACCATACCATACAACAGGCGTCATTGTCCAATGCAAAAATGTCGGCGTGAGAGCTAATATTCAAAAGTATACAAATATCGTAAACATACGTATGGCGAGCACTGATCCTATATATATAAGGATGTATATATTTTATATATATATAAGAATACCAGATTTATTTATGGCAGCGTAAATTTTGCCAACATGCTCCAACTGTTAGAGACAGGTAGAGATGAAAGTACAATTTGAGTAGGACAAATTGGTTCTGCGACAATTTGCGAACGGATCGAGAGTGTTAGTTGTAATGATCGAGAAGGCCAGACCGAATTTACCTCGACAGTTGCACACCTGCTACCACAAACCCTTAACTATAGTTAACTCGAAAACGTTAGCAGACGGCGAGCGTAAAGGGCATACTCTTCCAAATACCTGTTATTTCCCGCTCAGTGTCGAACAAATCGCGATAGGTCAGTTGTAGCGCTATTCTTGTTGTACTGACTGTCTAAAGCGATGCCTATATATATAAATAAAAACGTATCAGCTGAAACTTGTCTGTATTTGAACTTGTGCCACCACACTCCCCTGCCGGCCTACTAATGAGATCAAATTTTTATAGCCCTCGAATATGAGCTTTGTGTTCTGCCCACGTTTTGAGATTAACGACTATTCTTTCGTGGAACAAAACAAGTGAAAACAAGCATCCACGAGTTACTGCTGCAAAGGACTTTGATGATCGGGCTTCAGATCAACACCGAATGCACAACTCGTACTAAAGGTTTTGCGACCAACAAGCAAACGTTCTGGGCACTGTAAACAAAAGCATGGAAAAGCAAAACGATCCATGCTGTAAAATTGCCGAATTAGGGAATTATACATCTTGCACAGGTCCTTTGGGACTATTCTGAAAGGTCACGGAGCAGCTTATATGTACTAAGCACCCAAGAATCTGAATCTCTTAAAGACGTAAACCCGTCAACAGCTGTCTCAAAAACGCCTCAAGCATTCGAAGACGAGCCTCTCAGTTTCAGCATTAGCTAGACGTTAGTCATGACGGTTTCTCAAAAGTAATAAAACATCAAAAAAAAAGTATAGAAATGTGTGTAGTTAATTTCATATGATGTATATAATAGTACATTTAAATACAATAAGCGAGCAGATGTATGGGTGCACAGGGGTAGCCGTGTGTGCAGGTAACTTGAATAAGCACTTGCTCAGTTTTTCTTTTTGTTCAGAATGCCACCCGGCCGCACTAGGTAAATCATAGACCTAACGTACCAGTAATATATCGGTCTCTCTATTAGATAGTCATTAACATACCTGTATTATCAATCTTTATTAATTTTCTCACATTGAAATGGTTCGAAGCTGCTGACATTCGTGGTCGTATTCATTTTTTAAAAGGGCATTCAACAATGCAGATGACTTTAGTCGTCGAGGGCATTTCATCAGAATAAAGTAGCAACGGGGGTTCTTGGGCTAAATTTTTTTTAATAAGTGATTCAAACTGGCTATTAGTAAAATACCCAGCTTGTTTATACGCCTCCAATATGAATCGACGTTCGATTAATTATCTGAATAGATATTTTTATACATTAAGCATAGATACTTCTTGCCGAAAAGAAATCGTCTGTATTGTTTCTATTTTACATTACTATACGGCCATGTGACTTCACACGATCGTGTGCATGAAACTAAAATCTCGCACTGGTAGCAGGTTGACAGAAACAAAGTTACTCGAGTCTATCGTTACTCTCAAACGTCCTTGCTATTTTTCTCGTACTCGCTACATTGCGGTGTAGATATGGCGTTCTTGAGGCGAAGAGTTTCCAGTTTGCCTAAGGACGCGACGATTTTGACAGTTGTTGTCGACAGCGTACTCCCCAAGTATTTGTTTTTCTCTGTGCTCGAAAGTGGTATATGGGCAGAGTTTGTTTGATTTACGTGAATCAATCAGCGTGGCTTTAGAATAGACTTGAGCGAAATTCAGAGGCACATTTTTCGATGGCCCAGAGATTCTTTATGTTGTCGAACGGCGCACACGTTCTGCACCAACACGCATGGCCTGCCCTATAGGTACTAACCTGTGTTTTCTTTTAGTTGTTGAGGATACCGCTCCTGAAGGGTACGACATAATATTTTCTCTTGGAATTAGTGATTGTTAAACAAGTTACCGCCAAACATTTGATTCACCAAGGCTTTACAGTCGGAAACATCCTACAGGTGCCGTGCGCCTTTCCGTGAAGCAATGTTAAGATTCCAGAATTTTAAATTATTTCCTATGGCATTTTGATGGACTGTTTCTCGCCATGCAGGTTTTCTCCAAGGTTAGCACGTTTCAATAAAGCTTCGAGTCACTCGCCAGTATGCCATTACACCTTCGTTCTGCTCTCTGTATACTCACGTCGGACATCGGCCGGCTTCGAAAGAGCCAATTTCCCTTAGTTTCTGTCCAAGGGGCTCTCCTACTCTCACCCGCTTACATAAGACCAGAGGGCGGCGCCATCGGATCTGTTACAAGCAACACAGTAACAACGCAGCTTTGGCACGCGCCAGAAACGTATTCTCGATGGAGTACAAGTATTAAATTTTTATGAATTTTTGTTTTTTGACTATTTGCAGAAAGTCTGCAACGCTCACGATACTATCTGTAGCCGATGGCATTCAACCTCGCCGATGTGATGCCGACCACGGGACCTGCTGGATTCTCGAGAGAGCCAAGCTTGAATAAATTTAAGTGTGATATAGAACTTTGTGAATTCGGGCCAAAAATTATTTATCGAGGGATATTTTCAAGCTGTCACTTGAGACTCGACTGGATATAGGTTATCAGGACATGTCCTCGCTGTCTGAGGCAATTAGGCAGGCATATAATCCAATCTTTGAAATCCATTTGTTGATTCCTCAATCAACTGCACAAAAGAGAAAGGAGACTTGTTTAGACTCTATGATCGAAAACTCGGGAGGATCAACTGAAAATGTCTGGCAACGGCCAGTAAGTTTGCGATCAATTTCAACGACCATATGGATCTGTAGAGCGTGAGAAACCTTATTGAGTTAGCCTTCCAGTCAGCGTACCTTCATGTTTTTAGCTCGTTGTTTGCCTATTGAGATAAATCTGCATTGTGGTCACTTTCTGGTTCAGCTAAACTAACCTGCATTTTCAGATATCAACTCCGAACTATTGCGTATGAGACTAGGTTCCACATTAGGCGGATCATATACACGGATATACACACGACATCCATTAGGGACTGAACTGTTTACGATACTCATTGTACGAGTTCATCAGACTGCGCTAATTTCTTCTTTGGGCATGCTAAATCTTCACGTATGAAGAGTAAATTCGGTTACATAATATTAGAAATGGCCGGCGTTAACTGCTGCGCTGGCTGTCTCTCTCATAGATCGCATGGTTATATATGAACTATTCTTATATATAATGAATGAACATTTTGTTAATTGCGACCTAGTGTAGGCAAGTGGGTCTTATGCATTAACATTCTAATCAAGATCCAATTATCAAAGCCTCTCAAAGCTCTTCTACGACCCAGTTCTAATGCAGACAAATTGCCTCTGCTGATAGCAGCAGTTACGTGAGCACCAGAAAACTAGCTTGATTTTGATAATATGCTAAGTAGTCCGATTAGAGAAAGCGAACAATAAGATGAACATGGCTCCGTCGGACGACAGCAAGCTGCTCTTTGTAATGGCTGTAAAAAGTTGATCCAGGTTAACGGCGGCATCCGATTAAGCTAACCGTCAACGGCGGAAGATGCATCGGGTCTACTTTCGTCCTGAAAATTAGCCCTGTGATTGGCGACTTGGCCTAGGTATAAGTGAAAGAGGAACGGAACCTACCTTCTAGAAAAAAAGTCGATTTAAATCTAATTTTACAATAGAAAGGTCGTTATATAGCATTGAAATAAGAATACGTCGCCTTATAGAACAAACCGATGTTATAAGCTACCATTTGCCCTTCCTTCGACGTATGCATATATAAGACAGCCTTGATTTGGCCATTTCACCACTGTGATTTTTTACGTGTGTATATATATATATATACGTAATAATCTACGTAAGAGATTGTTCTGGTCGCATCGATACGCAAAACGCCTAAATTTTAATCAGTAAACTTTTTTTATTGGGCATAAAATCAAAAACTAACATAAAATTTGTTCTTCCAGTATGAGCACTCGATAACGGTCTTCGTGATCCGTTCGATCATTTCAACATGGCGTTCCTTTCAGTTGTTTTCTTCTGCAATTTAAATACTGTCACATCTTAACTATATACACCTTATATGCAAATAGAACTATTTTGCTTTCGATCTTCATTATTACTGTTACCATGTTACTCTCGTGTCTTCATATGTTCGGATAATGCAATGTGGGTCATATAGATTCCGCAAGATTTACTGAGTGGCCTTCGCTCTCGATGTTTTCGGTGGTAGCAACGATTTATAACGTTAGAGTGCGTATCGGGAAAATAGGGGCAGCTCAGATTTAGGGACTGAGACAGACACTAGCTTAAACATTTTGCTCTCTAGAAAGGCTAGCTTGAATGCATGTTTGTCTAATATAATGTTTGACAAATTCAGCTTTTCCCAGCATCAGTCTCGATTCAGCCTAAAACGAACGACAGTTAGCCAGTCGAAGCAAACGAGCCATTTTTTACTACTTGAATAAAGAAATCATTAGGATAGTGAATTGTGATGGCTTCGTGTCACTCTAAAATAAACGTACAATCATCAGGCGTGCCCTAATCGTACTTCATGCCTATCATCTAAGCACACTATTAAGAATTTTTCAGGTTGCCGTTAAACGTTACTCTAGCGTAAGTAAAAATAAAAGTTCCAAACTTTCTATCCAGTACTGATGTCAAGCTTTATGCTACGCAAACGTGAAACACCTCACCTATTGTCAGGTCTAGTAAGTAGGCACGCTGCCACCCAAGCTTGACTAAGTTTGTCCAACTTAGAAATGCTATAGACAACGTTATACCAACAAACATTGAGTCAATGGCCTGCATTGAATTCTAACTAATAAAGCCATTTTTCCTCTGAACCTTTTCTGAGACTTGATAAACGATGTATTAAAATCTCCTCGTACTTCGGCCTGACATCCTACTGATCCCCCCGCCTCCGCCCCCGCCGCCCAAACATCCTCGTTGTGGATTTAGCGAGACGAAGGTCCGTTGTGTATTGTAGTAATGTCCAATAGCGACAATATTCTTCTGTCCTTATCGAAAGTTGCGTTGGTAATTATACGCGGAGTGGGGGCAAATTCATCCGTCTCGTCGTGAACAAATCTATCGCGTCTCTCCAATAGAAATACAATAACATATCGGTCGCCACTGGCCTGACGATAACTGTATGACGGTCGTTAAATTATTAC
This sequence comes from Varroa jacobsoni, assembly GCF_002532875.2. Classification (NCBI taxonomy): domain Eukaryota; kingdom Metazoa; phylum Arthropoda; class Arachnida; order Mesostigmata; family Varroidae; genus Varroa; species Varroa jacobsoni. Next base: position 98,648 of record NW_019213847.1, on the reverse strand, counting down.
CGGCTTTTTCTGATTATTCAAGTATACGATATTTATCAATAATTACTTTACTACAATATCCTATTTTGTGTAGATATACGTCAGTTTCAGCGCGATAATAGTAACTAACAATAATTATTAATACATAGGACAGATCTAATTCGATGCGATGTTGATCGGAGTTTTTTCCCATGTTGAATAAATTTATATATACAAAGTGATATATGTGGTACATCGTACGTACTATGCATGCACGTATAGCACGTAGCATAACCATACGATTTGCACCATTGTAATGATGTAAATGTCATAATTATGATAGTTCGAGTGAAAGTGATGATGAGTGACAACGACTGATGATAATACAGTTAAAAAAATTAAACGAGTCTCAAATATTTGTACCCCAATCGTACCCATGGACCCTTAAACTTAGCCTTAACTTATCAGACATTGTACATGTGTCCACACTGGGAAGTCGCAGACGGCTAGCTTCGTCGCCGCTCAACAGAAGATACTGCATGCTTTTCGATATTATGCCGCGTTCAATCATTTCGTCGTATCTCACTCCGCACATTATCGAATCGTTTCCAAGTGAAACAGTCCATGCTTTTATCCCGGTGCTGAATTTATAGCCCTGCCAGCGTCCTGGCCCTGCGATCGACGTTAGTTTAGGTCATCGATATTGGCCGATTCGTCCACGGTCGGGGATTTCGATCGAATTTTTTTCAATTGATTATTGTTTAGATTTGCAATTTACACTTGCCCACTGTAGCGGACACCGCAAGCCGTACTGTGCCAATACGCAACAATTGGCAGTCACAAACTTTTCGAGTAAATAGGTACGATTAGTTGATTAATAAATAATCGCCTCAAGTACGCGTAAATCCGAATACGCAAACACCTACTAGCCATTGATAAAAACAGACGTTCATTCACTTCAATCATACAGACCGGTTATAAAGTCGGCAGCGTCACCTGACACAGCCGCGCTCGAATTGGATCACTTCATTCATGTGCGTTTTCCTATTTGCTTCGGTCTCGCGTCGCTACTGTGCAGTCAATATGTGTTTATCACCAAATACGTCTCCGAACAGCTTTAGAAATTATGATCGTCACTAATCTGGGCTCGAAAGGTGTTGCTCCGTTTGATTGTGGCCGCTTTTACGGCCGTTGCAGGATGCTGTAACGTGCTAAATTGACCCGGGCCCTTGAAGGTCAAGGTGGGCACATAAGTGTTATTTTCTACAGGCACAAGGGGTAGAGAGCCGAGCCGTTTCGGCACAGGGATGTGCTGAAGGCTGGTTGATAGGGGTGTTGCGTTTAGCATGGCATTCTCGCAATGACGCTGGTTGTAGATGCGGACTGCCAGAATCATCGTGATTAATCCGACCATGTAGGCAACGATCGCCGCCCCCGTGACGGCTAGAGCGCTAGTTCCACCACACTGTACGGCACTGACGGCGGCCAACGAAACGCCTTCGTGCAAACAGATACGAGATTCTCTTGTGTGGACTCCGCCGAGGCAGCGGCGTCGATATTCGTCTTTCGCGATACAATGCCTTTTTCGATGTTGTTCCCCCCGGTGGTCGCATTCGGACCAATCGGTCCATTCTGACCAACCCTCGGTCGGACAGGAATGGACTGCACACTGACGCTCCTCGATCGACTGACCTTGACAATCAACTCCCCCAACATCAAAGCTGCCCCCGATACAGAATCGCTCGCGACGTTGGATTCCTCCACCGCATGTCACCGTGCATTCAGCCCAAGGCGACCATTCACTCCATGTGCCGTTGGGTGACATCGCCGCCGCTGCCGCAGCGTACCTCGAGTCGTGGCAAACACTCACGTCGCTGCAGAGCCTCTCTTTTTTCGTGGCGACCAGTCGGAGAATCGAAGAATGAGGTACCCTTGCGACACACTGATAGCGGAACCGCTGCTCGAAGTGGCCCTTCCCTGTCTGGTTCGTAATGAGCCACTGAGTCCATTCGGCGGCGCTGCGTACCTCAGCACATTCGTGTGTATTACAAGCTCGATACTCCTTCGTACATCCAAGTTCGCAATCCCGTGCGCCTGTTAAGGTACACTCACGTTGACGGATCTGGTAACCGCCGCCGCATTTCACGCTGCATGGAGACCAAACACCCCATTCGCTCCAATGAGTGATGCCGCTCACAGCTGGAGATAGCTGGCCTTGACCACCCGATGGGTGACAAACCGGATTGCCTGGACAGCCACGCTCCTCGCGAGACTGTCCAATGCACGTACGTCCTCCGAAGACTGGTCGCGGGTTGGTGCAGGATCTGGTACGGTGTTGGTAACCTGGTCCACAAGGCGCACTGCAGGCAGACCACGCACTCCAATCTGTCCATCCACCATGGCGGGTGCAGTTCGCTACTTGAAGCTGTAAAAACATAATTACGCTATACTATGTAAACGATTCTTTGATGCTTCCATTCTAACTAGCATAGTCTAATTTTACGGATGACGATGTCCTTCTACTAATGAGATCAAGGTATGCAACACTCAGCAAGCTACACTGAAATACTCTCAACAGAAACTGTACGTACATCCTCTCCTTGGCAGTCTGCACCGCCGTTCAGTGCTTCTGGGGAGTCGCATCTCCGCTGACGACAGAAGCATTCGTCGCCGTCGAGCGCGAGCAGGCCACACGTTCTCCAACTACTCCATTGACTCCATCCCCCATCCACAACTCGGTCATCGGCAGCACAAGCACGGGCTTGTTCCCATTTTGGATCATCGATGTTGCCGTCAGGCGCAGAACTGCAACGTCCTTCGCGATTATTCCATCCGCAGTACGGATCGCCTGTGCCCAGACAGGCCAATCGTGTTTTGTACGATTTGCATAAGCTAAGGGGTATCTTCAGTACGCTGACATCCGTCGCCGCGTATAAGGCATGACGTCGCTTGTGCAGATGCAGTTGATTGAGTTTCTCGCTGTCGGAGAATGGACGGAAATACTCTACAACACAGCTTGAGTTTCGCAGCGGATTGAACACGACTTTCTTGATGGTTCCTTCAAGGGTGACGGCAAACACGACTTGTACAGAGAGAATATCAGCTCCGACATGTCCTGCCCTATTCTGCTGTTTAGAAGAAGACGCCTTCATCTGAACTTCGTCAGCCTGAAGCTGTATGATACGCTCAAGTTCAGCATGATATAGAGGTCGAGCGCGTGACGCCTGCACAGCATTGAACGTCTGCTGGTATTTTCTCAGATCAATGACGTCGTCATGGGTGAGACCATCAGGTCCCTTGTTCGCGTCTGACCACTGACACTGAAAGCGGGTGCTGGCTATTTTCCCTTTCTGCCAGCGATCGAAGTTACCCGTTAACGGGCCACGAAATGCCGTCTCGATGTCGTCCAGCGTATAGGTACAAACAGCCGAACCGTAGATGCTGTTTCTGTGGATATGAAAATTGTAATAGATAAAAATATGATCAGTGACGGCAGAATAGGGAAACTATATCATCTATAAGCGTATCGGGATGAGTGGTTAAGCCCATTTCGTCTAAATCCTAGTATCTGTTACCAGACGAATGATACGACCACAACGAGTCGGTCATCTCGTTTTGAATAACGTACCCGAGCTGTTCCTTTCTGACCTTAAATATTACTACTACTGATTTTATTTCAGCTTACGCCTGTCCATAGCTGTCATATGAGTTAGTAAAATACTTATCATTGTCAAATGACAGTGAGCTACTGCCGCTGCTAGAGCTCGATGCTGCTACCTCGCATACGAAATAAATCTATGAAAAATTAAGATAAGATTGCAATAGAACTCATGTAGGCAATTGGTAGACATCCGTCATCGGCCTACGGCGGACTAGTTTTTTGAAAACTTGCTTTCCCCAAAGCAGTCACATCCATGACGTCCTTTCAGGTTAAGCAGTAATTGCGATTCACGCCTCTGAGTGACACGATATGCTATTAAGTACTTACTCTCCGGTAGTGAATGCAGCGAAGAACGTCTCCCGTTCAGGCAGATAGTCGACGCTCTGTAGCTCATTGAAATAGAATGGTATACTGCCTGGCAGCGAACAGTTGAGACGCGCCTTCAAAAACGTTGTCCAGCTATGTTTGTCGCTGCCGGGGTCATCTTTGCAAACGCGAGCTACACGAGAGTAAACAGCACGGCCACAACTGAGGTATTCAACAGCGTCCTCTCGAAAGAACAAATAAACGAATGGACCTACCTCAAACGAGGCGATAAACTGCGGATTGCTGAGGTACTCTTGCGCGTACTGTGGCGTACGGAGAAGCGGTCGAGCGCCGGATCTCAGAATTGTCGGATCGTTGCCGCCAAAGTCGATGCGGGACCCGACAAACAGGTCGCCATTAGCTGAAATTGTACCAACCGGCAATTAATACACTCACTCATATCGTTAGATATGTTGAAACACCCACAGGAGGGGTGCGATAGAAACAGTCCATCGAAGCGGTTAATATAGATTTTTATCTAACTCATTTTGAGACGTACGCTAAGCATAACAAATAATATTATTATATTTTCACTTATTGCATACATATATTAAATTTATTTTACACTTAATTTGGCCTATTGGAAATACGGTATGTTTTTTCGGTTTTTTTCAGAATTATCGGTAGGATAGGACAAAGCTATACTTAGTCGATACAGTAAATAAAAAAAAAAAAAAACTTCTCCTAATAAATTAGTGGCATAGAAACGTTAATGTAAACATGAAAAGTAAAAATTCTGTCGCTGGCTATATACCCTGTTCTGATCTTAGCAAAGCTGACTTAATGAGTACGTATCTTCGAAACATATGATTATATCTAATTGATAAACTATAATGCCACTTTCTACAATTATATGCAAAATGTGAAAATGAATTGCTATCAAATAAAGACCTAGTATTAAACAAGCTGCAAGAACATATTATTATTATCATAATTATGAAAAGAGGACATTTTAGAAGGGTAATTATAGCATACCCGTCATGACCGAGGTACTGTTGACCCCCGGCGAGTGTGGTGACTTTACTTTGCCGGATTCCTCTTCGATAACGTTTGAAAAGTCGACGAGCGAATAACGGCGGCAAAGTGGGGCAAATGCATTTGTTCCACAGGTAAAAAGCGTCCCGTTGTGACTATATAGCGAGGTAATGTAATTTCGACAGTCATCTGACGATTGGCCCTTTGTGATGCATAGGGATACAGTATCAGTCGGTGAAGCCCATCGTTCGACGTCCAGTCGGCTTAGATTGTCCAAATTCAGCCGAAAGAGAAAGTCTCGCCCAGCGACAATAAGTTGCTCGTTGACTTCATCGACTAGAAGTTGGCTGAAGTTACTCGCACTATCGTGCGCGAACCGTACTCCTTGATCCTCGGCAGCGCCACCTACAATTCGAAATGTCAATTGTACCTATTTTGTATGAAAACAGGGAAACTCTTTGTATGCTTTAAATAAGAATTTAAATAAGTCTTTCTTTTTCACAACGCTGGCGTCATTCGGTGCTTTCTAGTCGAACGATTCCAGTTTAGGCGTGAAAGAAACTTTAAATGAAGTGGTCATTTTGGGCAGGCTTTATGCAACTTCGGTTGAAAGCATTCCTCACTTCTATATATACATCCGGCCCACTTTGAAATTGAATAACTTTCGAACAGCAGACGAGGTTTGGCTGATAGTTACTGTAGTCTTTAGGTCTTAAGCGAAAGCATGATCAGTGCAAATGTTTCAAGAACGTTGACTGGAGCTAGAAAATAACCAGATGGTACCCGGACGACAAAAGCGCCTTGCGGCAACGGGAGAAAACTAAATACAAAAACCAAAGTTTGGAGTCTAAGGCCTCTGCCGGCTAAAACCGGCATTTCACATGTAATGTGTTACAAAATTATAAATCGAATAATGAAAATGCGAAAACGGAATAAAAAAATGTGTCCCTACGAGGACTTCAGGCAAAAGTGTGTGGCGTACTCCACGTCAATTTTTAGAACTTTAACCAATAAAAAAAATTTGTCTGGAGTACACAGTTGCTATAAATTAAGATTATACGATCTCAGCCGCAAGCCGCAGAAATCAAGTTTTACTGCAGTGTCGAATAAATAAAATGGGACGTAAGGTGATGGTAGTGCCGACAATGTACATCAGGGCCAGCTGGTATTGTCACCCCAATAGCTTGTTAGGTAACGTATTTGCCTGCTGATCCTAGGGACACGTTGTTGCCTAGGTTCGAATTTGTAGATCATGATGAAATGAATGGCGATATCGGACGCAAAACTCGAAAGACAGAAGGGCAGCTGGTACTTTTTGCCAAAAATGACAGAAATGATGTAGCGCATTGTTTTAAGTTCCTTAAGAGGCTCGTAGATCGCTGAAAAGCTATCTAGATGGCAGCGATAGAACCTGTCGTCTTGTTTTAATGACTTCCTGAATTGAGCAAAGGAGTATCCAATCCGCTTAATCTCCCCATCTAGGTCCGAGCGGGCTTGTCGTACCGCAAACAGCGTGGATAATCTATCCCACTATTGACTCACTTCGAGAAACCGTAGATGGGAAAATTATCTATGAGAACACGACAGAATAGGGGAAAAGCCATCCAGGAACTGTCAGAAATATGCAAAAAATTGAGAATACAAAATCATCGTAGTTCAAAGATTGTTCAGTTTCAAAAATGTTTATGTGATTTTTATGGGAGCTACATGCAGCTAACAACGCCAGTCTACATAAAAATAATATTTCAAAAGAAATTTAAAAACGAAAGAACGACTTGAAGATATTGATTAGGAGGAAGGTTTGTTTCTAATGGTCCATAGGCATTGCTATTGTTGCAAGCTAAAGGCGACTTACAACAAAATACGATATGGGTTAGTCAACAAGATGTCTTCTTTCGTTGCTTGGGCCAGTTTTGAATATGGAAAGTATACCCTGAATAGAAAAGCGGTGAACTTACGGTTTATGCGAACCGTTCTAACCGGGTGATTCATTTCAGACGTGATCCCTTCGGCGGCCAAGACAGTCACAAGGTGTCCGCTTGTAGCCAGCCATAACGTAAATACTCCCAAACAATACTGAGCTACCTGTAGCCACCGCACGCGAGGTAGATCACCTAAACTTATCTTCATTGTAGCTGGTATTTTTGTTGAGATTCGTCGTCTGAGATCAGATTGTGTCAGGCGCCGGAAGAGGTCAGCCGATTACACAGCCATCACCATAACGCAGAGGCAAACGCGACTCGCGGCTCTCATTCGCCTAGCTATGTATTATACGAAAGTAACCTGCCACAGAAAAAAAAATGACAGGAAAATAGAAATTTTTCTGTTGTTAGTTGTTTCGAGATGTGTCTTACCTTCTACGTCTCGTCGGCTGTTATAACTCTACCAAAGAGATCAATATAAACTAACTATATATAATATATTTTAATATATATTTGCTTATTAGTAGACCATGAAGTATGGCACATTTATTAGAATACTAATTCCTATATTTTTAACAGGTGGAGTGTAAGTTAGTTGATGACAAAGCAATGTATTATAACATCCATTCACCTACTGTCGTCGTCACTACTCTTAAACATTTTTAACACAAAAACAATTGTACTATGGGTTAGAATGAGGGTGCAAGTAGAATAAGGTTATGTTCCTTTCTTTGGTCTCATCAGAGAAAATGGCCGTTCCGCGTTTTGCCTGCTAGAACCAGTTGTTTAATGGTGCATACGCGAATACCACATTGGCATTATATTGTAAATTTGAAATACGACAAACAACGATAAGCTCAGGATATCTAGCAGTGCGCCGCCGTACTTTGAATCGCCCAACAAAAATTTACCACGTTTTTTTAGGACTAAAAACAACTGCCGTGGCCCAACAGGCTGCTATCGCGATACCGAGCAAAAGCAGAATTTTTTCTATCCATTCATATTCAGTTCATGTTGATTATTGTAAAAATATTGCAAAAAAAAATCTGTAAACGTAGTAGAAGATCTGATCAACCACCTCTGCAGGGTCAGATCATATTAACAAATTAAGCAAGAAGCAAGGCGACACCTTACAGCTGTGGTAAAGCTTTGGCAATGAGTAACACGCAGAACAAAACATTTGAGCGATTTGAAAAGAATCCGATAGGCGGAGAGTCGCGGACAAATGTACAACAAAGAACCCGTATGTATTTTGAGAATGAACTATCTTTCATCGTCAAGGTCTGCCGAACGGAAGATCGGAGAACTTTCTACCCCTATGGGATAGTTGTTGAAAAGTGTTTGGCAATTCCTGATCAGCAACCAGAAACAATTAAAACCCCGCTAAGCTCTGGCCAAAAAACGGCAACGTTGAGAACAACAAAACTTCATGTAAACACTACATCAATGTCACCATAGAAACTCTGCTCTTATTTTTTATATAACATATAGGCAAGTTTGAAATTGAGACAAAGAGATCAATGCAAATTGTTGCAGTTCAGTTAGCCTATATGGGTTTGTTCGCTCACGAAAGCAGGGGAAGACATCAGAAGCGAGCACCAGAAAATCTGTCCCCACCCATCATTACCCGCCATTGTTGAAAGAGTAGCAAACGCGCACGACAAAAAGGACACACTTTGGCCTATTTCACCGAAAAGAATTTTTTTTTGCAGATAATAAAGACAGGCGAAACAAGCCGCCACTTAGGCTGCAACGGAAAATATCAAAAAAAAAAAATCGCCACTTTTCGAAGGCTCATACATACAAAGCTTGGGAGAGATTGGCCGCTCTTATGGCGGAACTGCATATGGTAGAAGGGTTAACAAATATATTGTCTCTGGCTATAGGCACTTTACTAGCGTTTAACATTAACTGAAAAATATTGCCGTGATCTCGCAGGTGATATTTCGGTCAGTGTCTTTTATGGCAGAGGATTTTTTAAACGAATCGAAGACGAGATGTAAGGGAAAAAATAGATCTTAGAGTTCAACTCCCCCAGCTCTTGTTTTCGTTTCTGACTTGCTGATACTGAGCCTTGATACACGTGATTCAGATCAGTGTAATAGACTATCTTCATAATCTAAAACACAAGTCCTATGTTAGGGCTGTAGGGTCCTATGTCGCCGACACGTTTTGTCTATCTATACTTTACCTCTACCTCTGTCAGTTGCATTGCTATCGTCCTTTTCAACGAAGCGTACGTACTTCTCCGATAGTTTAGTCAATTAGTCCGTTCTTTCTCCGTCTTGGGTTCTGCCCTGATAATCAAAAAATCATTGCAAAGCAGTGATTTAAGGCCTTCGTCAAGATAGGTGAGCGTGCTTTGCTACAAAATATGAACAGCTAAGTAACCCTTAATGCAACAGACAGGATGGAATGATCATATACAGAAATTTTGTTTCTTCGATAATCTAAAGAAACAAAAAGAAAGAATAGTGATTTTTAGATGTTCCGTGCTCGACACTTGTGCCCTACCCTGCGCCTAACTTTTTTTTAATCACAAAGTATTCTAACTATGGGATTTCTCTGTGCTTAAAACAGCGTCTTCTCAATCTCCCACTGAAATGTCGACGTCAAACTAGGATTAAATACGTACAGCTGGTTCTAGTCATATAATAACAAAAATATTACTAAGATCGATATAATATGTAGATAAGGCATCAGACTAGGCCAAGTATATTGATTCTGCTCATAAGTTGAATGCACCTGTCAAAAGCTTGTTTATTGTACGCGCAAAATTTCAAACAAGTAAGTATGTTCCTATCAAGTGGTTGTTTGCTCGTTACCAGCAATTCTTAACCCATCTGAATTTTCGTTTTAATTTTAAATTATTTCAATAATTGGAATACTTCTTTCAACGGCCGAGAAACCAATGCACAGATCTCAACTACCTGATCCTTTTTTTAAATAGTATCCTAAATACTCGAGTGTACTTAAGTTTGCATGATGTTGATTTGGCGCATACCGGCTTTCATAGCTTTCGTTGATTTCAATATTTTTCCGTATGTACTAATAGATCGGATTGATCCATTTCGCGGTAAGAGTGTTCAATTAGTTTCTCTATAAAACGTATCCCGCCCGTTTAGGAGTAAACTAATTGTCTTGGAGAAAAGCATTACCCATGAAGATAGTACCCTTCTAGTGGCGCTGATTTATAGACATTGTATATGGTGGCCTTGTGCTCAGAGCGAATAGAGTTACTAGCGACATCGGCACCGATTTAGCTACTTGTTGATTTGTTACCTAGCTGATAGCCGTTTAGTGTCTATACGGCTATACTGATTGGTAACCGATTGGAAATCACGTATTGTTATTGTATTAGACCGATAAATTGAGTTATTCCATTTGTTGCCACACCCGTGGCTTATCTAGATTACAATCGAACAATCCTCTAGCGTCGGTTGTTTCCGATATGACACTCGTCATATCGGAAATCACAACGCAACGTACGATAGCAGATTTGTCTTGGCTATCTATCATCATTGTTATCGTCACTTTGTGTCGTCCTAATACCGTTTGTCATGTCGTTATTATCGTTGTCTTGTTCCCTGTTTAAATTTTCCTTATCAACCCCCGTTTGCCCATTCACCCCACTGGCTATAGGACGGCCTTGTTCCCCAGTGAAATTTAAGCGGCTCGCTTGTTTACTTAGCCAATCCTATCCAGCCTAACGTAACCTAAGAGGCTTCAGCGTTCGACTTTGGACGGATACGAACTGTTTACTCTGCCTACCGGCGTCGACCAGCCGACCGATCGACACTCACCCACATATTTACAGGTGCACATAACGACCTTCAAAGATTAAGAAAGCAATCATCTTTGAGAACTGCCGTCGCCATCGTCGTTAGTGTCTCCATTACGCCAGAGATACGCCAGGGAATACATTAAAACAAAAAAAAAAAAAGTTATGTTTTTTTCTGTACGATCTGCGTTACGTTCTGTACGTTATTTTCTGCCTATGTCCCGTGCAGGCGTATATTCTGAACAACGAAGGTGTGGCCCAAACTGTGCGCCGCTACGCGGAGCCAACAGTGTTAAACAGAAACAGTCGCAAAATGGACAGCGAGCTTCAGTGGAAACAACAATATCTAAACAGATTATACACCGATAATAGACATAAATACAAATCGAATAATAACGAAATAGGGCATAGATTCGCAAAAGCGTTGATTCTTCGGTAGTGATCGAGCAAAGGCGTGCACAATCTATCGGCCCACTGCGTCTAAACAGGAACAGCTACCCGTCCGAATGGACACAAATCCACTATAGTTCAATGCCTTCATACACCCTCGCTTGCTGGTCCTCAAACGTTCAACGTTAGCTGCTGGCAGTAAGCGGCCGCGTGTCCCTCCTTGAATTCGACATGTGACATCGCCTGCTTTTCTCCTGCTCGTTTTTCTTTTCAGTATCGATTCGGAGACGCCGACGCAGGATGGCAAGGACTCGCCATGTCAGCATCAGCAATCGTCAGACTGTTGCTTTATTTACTATATATAGATGGACATTAGAAATAGCGGTGTTGCATTGTGTAATAACATTAATTAACATTATGAATGAGGTATGGCTGGCGTGTCTTCATCCGATCACACGCTGACAGGCATCGAGCGAAAAGATTGTTCTTGCAGGAGGAGTTAGCTACACACCTAGGGAATACATAACGTAAATAGTCTTCGATCGACTTATGTATGTATGATCGATTTGTCTTCATATACAGATATCAGTAATTCCACCCATTGTTTACGTCTCCCCCTCTGTCTATCTCTGGAGTGTATATATATCATTAGATATAGTATATTGGGGAGAATGAAAAACAGGCGCATACACAACAACTATATATTATGCATACGCGCACGTAGTAATACAATGGAGCGTATAATATATTGCAGCTTTCAAAATTATATTGTTGTTACATCGTACGCTTACGAGCCTTTTGGCTTCAACTCAGAGTAACCTTTTCGATGTGATCGGAACGATGACAACAACGTTGACGATAGAAGAGAAACAATAGACAGAGTTGCTATTACATTGCTAACAACCTTGTTCATCCATAATATTCAACGATATTATCATTATTATATAATTGACAGAAGTCTGTTTTTTTTTTTCTATCTTAGAATTCGTGCTGCAGATTATATGGAGACGTGCTAAGATCTCTGAGATGACTAGTTGTTTATTTACGTGGCATTAAATCGGTAAACTTGTAACGCCGGATTTCATTTCATCCGCTGTTACCGTTGCTAATAGTATCCACTCTACGGTAGTTTAGATCATTGAAACCCTTCAGGTACTGTAAAATGGCGACCTGAAAGACGAGCCATACAGAAGAAGAGTCTCATCAATTTTGCATAGTTCGCGCTACGCGAGATAGTGCAAGCTAAAAACCACAAAGCACTTAATAAACTTTGACAAATCTGCACACATTGCATATTCTAGTCGCTACGGGATCGACATTCATTACATGTCATCGAATCCCCCCTATGCTACAAATTGACCAAAATTCAAATCGACCCCTAGTACTCTTGACCATCAGAAGCAGCGACAGGAAGAAGAAGAAGATGATCAACTCGCTCCTCGTACTGTTTAACTCCGTGCTCACACTGCCCGCCGCCTACGGACCAGTGCCGCTTTGAACCCCAGATAAATGTCAACCCCAGCGGACGATAAGAAATACAATATTTAGGTTTGTGTAAAACTGCCAAGCAGAGCTAACATACGATGAGAGTAATGCAACGCAAAACGTCGCAAGCTGCTGCGAAACACAATTTTCGACAACCCGCCCGCCCACACGCGACCCTGAAGGGTACTTGTCTTAGGTTTCGGGTTTAGACGTGCTGGCTCTCCAGGTGACGTACCGCCAAGCTACCTATAATGCAGTAATACATTGTAGAGTTCAGATTCGATAAAAATTGGCTGATTCGATAGTAGATTTCATTCGTATAAACTGTCACATGACTACTCGATCGACAGATCAGCAATCTCTGGCGTCAAAAATTAAGTCACCCCTTTGCATCGTCCCTGTCATCGCCAACTCGTCCTGTCGGCAGGCTAAAAGCTTCGTGGTAACGAATTTGTCGCAGGTCTATGATAGGCAATGCGTTCATTAAGAGTGGATAGTAACAGTTACGTACAGCATAATTGGCTCATTGTTAGTAATAGTGTAACAATACAAGTAAGACGAGTTTAGATAAATAAAAGCTTTGCTGCTTCTGCAAAAGAGCTTATTACATGATGTAGATACGCTGTTAGGACACAAATTTAGAACAGCTGTCGCACGTTCCGGCGTTTTAAGAGCGACAGATAATGACTTTCGTTTTATATCACATTGTGCAAACATTTATAGTTAAAGCAACGGTAACTTCAATACGTTTCTGCCTGGAACCAATTCGGGTGTGACGGGTAAATTGTTGTCCGTGTTAACCCCAAAGGGTAGCAAAGCATCGTCAGAACCGGAAATCTTTAGGAGAGGCTCTATAGATGGCGAAAAATTTACTCAAATCCGCTCCTGACCTATTCATTATTATTATACACCGTTGAACTCGTTGGCCGTTGGAAAATTCCGGAGTAGAACGCTTATTGATAATTTCTGAAAAAGATCGCTAGCCTTGTTGCTTCAAACACTATTTGTCAAATAGACAGGTATAAGTTTCGTTTCTCGTTTGACCGCAAGGTATCGCCCCCTACTAACACTGACGTCACAGAGATAAGGCATGTGCCTTTCAATATTTTGCTAACAATTAAATGATAATTCATTATTTCATTTCGGGTAAACAAAGCCGTCTGATCAATTCCATGAGACGGTTTACTTGTATTCCTTTTCCGACAATGTCGATAAAAGCAGGACTTTTCGGGAGGCCCCGACGTATGTTCAGATACGCGCGTGCGCCTGAGTACAACAAATTGCCCGCAGTTAACTAGCGTGGCAGACTACTTATTTTCGCTATCGGCTTTCTTATGGCTATTATCATTGACATTGGCTTCGCAAATATGCACTAGGCTTCAACGTCAGCGACAACAGCGACCGCTTCTGTAACGTGAATTTTTCTCTCTCGTCAAGTCGTGCTGTCCTTGTTCTGATCTGTCTATGATCAGATTGGCTTTTTCTGTCCTCCCACGCTCCCGGTTATTTTGAGTCCGACCCAACAGCGATGCTCGAGCACGTGCTAAATGTCGTTGCGCAACTAAAGGGCACCTCTAACAGTAGTAAAATTCTATTGCTATTTTTTGATGCCGATATTGCCGTTGCTCTGACAGCGACATCTAGCAACGACGGATCTCTCTGGTCGCTTGTTAACGGTTATTTTATATCTTTATTTCCTTTAGCTTTTCTTTACACTTTTCGCTTCATCTTCTTGTTCCTCTTCCTCCTACCCCTTCCCCCTCCTCCCCAACCCTCCACGTCCTGTCCACCCCGCCCCCCTCCTCCTTTTTGCTGCTGCGCCATCACCAACTATTATAGTATATCATTCGTTGAGACATTAGTGGCATTATCAGGCGTATTAGCGGCGTGATAGCAGGGAAGACAGCGTTCTGTTTTTTTTTTAAAACAGCAGCAGCAGTAACTCTCCATTTTTGTTCGATCTACAGGAGGCGATTTCAGCTTCGATTTATTCGATGCAACTACGGTATGATGACTACGCTAGTGACCGCATGGCGGTAGCAGGTATCTACCACGTCAACAATCATAGTAGGCCTCCTTGCCTTCGACAAACGCGAGCAATGTGGGATTCAATGCAATCCAGCGAGGGACGCACGTCGCATCGACGTATGTTGCATAGGTAGGCAGACAGACAGGTCGAACAGCCATTTATTACGTTTTTCCGCCATTGCGACACATTGGCCGCTTTTTAGGACCTAGCGTTCTTTGGGGATGTGTGTGCCGTCTGAAAATTTTTTTTTACTTTAATAGTAATTTAGCATTTCTTTCGATTGTGTTCACGTGTGTCAATATAGAATAACGTGCGTGGCTTTATCTTTCCGTACGCCAAGATCTATTGTCCCATAGTATGGGCCCAGTTAATGAAACACGCGCGCGAATATATTTAATACGTTTTCATTTTCTCGGTTCAATATAGGGTAGATCTACGCACTCAACGCAGAGAAAAGCAGACAGGGGACGAAAATTGGGGACCGGATAAGCCGAAATACATCGCAATTAACATACTTATGACAACCAACAATATCTGAGATGCTCCACTGTCAAGCAATAACAGAGTTCTTCATGGCTTTCTAGCCAGTATCGCTGTTAAGCGTTCCATCAGACGGATGGTTGCCGGCGCGAAACAAAGCGTGTTCTTGAAACTCGATTCGGAGCCACACCATCACGTCATCTCTCTATACAAAGTAGCATGAACACGAAATACGGCCGCTTGCGTGCGTAACTAACATCTCGTTAACTTAATACTCATTATTCTAACTACTATATTCTTCTTAGGACACGGATAAGCGATGAAGAGTAATCATATTTATTGGGCATAAATACAGAACGGTACTACGTAATGTAGCAGAAGCTCGTTGTTCAGTTCCCATAGGTTTCCATGACTTTATACACGAAGCGGGAACGCTTTAATCCTACTTTGTTATTTTTTTCGATATAGAGCTGCACTCATCGCGCGATAAATTGCGTGGTCGACCCAGCCGACTCGTTTCCCCTGACACCGATAGATAATTCAACCATTGTTCCCAATGGATTTAATTGAGCAGAAAGCATTAACAGAAAAACATGTCGCTATCGTATCCAGCAGAGTTTTTAACAGTACGAACGAGCTTACGATACTTTCCAGCTGTAGTCCTGCTTCCAGACGTAAAATAGGATAGAATTTATAGAGCAATAAATTTTGACGACAACAACAAGAAAGACCACTGCCACTGATAATAATAATTAAAATAATAACAGATTTGCTTATTTACGGCATGTTGTGACTAGACGAGTGAGTGGGCCGAATGAAAATGCCTACTATAGTTAGTCAAATGTAGCTTAAAATAGGAGTCTACTATCCGAAACCTTATCTCTATGGGGGCCGTATCTTTGATTTTATGGTTTGACCTATGATAACCCAACAAACACATACTGCAGGTTGTGGTCGTCCTGGTCGCCAGGCGTAAGATACGAAGCTGCAGAGGGGCAAAAAGTGGTAATAAAACCAAGTTTATGGACCCTCGCCGCAGTGTAAACTCTTGGTCCACGTTTACATATTCGAATCTGCTTGGGAACACCGTTGACACAGGGGGAGCAATCAATAATCACTATGAACTGATTGTGAATATACACCCCCGTCTCGAGCACCCTCGTCAATGCTCCCTTGCGATGGAAAGTTGCCGTGATCTTTTAACGTACGTATCTGTACACAAATGGGTTACAACAAACGTTTTTGCCGCACGCAGTTGCTACTGCGTTTACCTGTGAGCAGCTCGAAATTTTTAAACGAAAAATTATTGTTATGATTACTCTTTCAGTTAATCAATTGATTTTAACGTCACAAAAAAAAATGCTAACATCCTATTTTATGATGAGTGTTTTTCGTTACCGACCGCCGATATCTGATTATCCACTTTCACAGCAGGTCCAGTTACAATAGGGAATAGTGTAGCAAGCACGAACAGCTAATGTACAGCAGTTGAGCTCTCCTCAGCCACAAAGAGATTACCAAGTCACGTTCATGAAAGCGTAAAAATACATGTCTGAAACATTTTCATTTCGCTTCAGAACCCACGTAGCAAACGCGCGTAGGTCATTTTGCGGGTCCTATTACCACCTTGAAATAAAATGAACGTATGTAGATATATATCTATGTATGATGATCACAAATAACACGTTAACCGCGGCGGGGCAATCCATATCAAAAAAAGTAAGAAGATATTTGATCGGACGCAGCTCTCTTCTTCCCGTCAGTCTATCCCGCTCTTCATAAAATACTGCCGACTGATGTGTAGCTGCGGCAACTCCCATTCTCATGTAGAGCAGTTTATATAGTGCACCCACACGTACGCACGTACACTTTTCGTAAAGATAAGATTTGGCCGTAGGGCAAGTCGGCAGCGCCGCTAATTTAGGAGCATCTCTGTCTAGACTCACTAAACAGTGGCCTGGTTATCCTTTATTGGCGGTAACTGCAACTTTGTCTGGCTGGCTCGAATGAGCGACGACCAGAAATCCGCCTTTGGCCTTATTCCCAGCTTCTTACCCCCCTTGGGCATTCAATAAACGTATCAGCACGTTAGCTAGTTGTCTGTGATGTCTGATGCCACCGTCATGCGGCCCAGTTGCAAACGGAAGCTATACGCACCATGGAATGACCGACCAGCATCGCGTCGCCGTTGATCCTGATGACTCCATTGCAACGACAGGATGATGAAACCATTAAACAGAGAGGGAAGTAGAGAAAAAAGGATATCCACAACCAAGACCAACAGTCCATTGTCCACAACCCGTTCATACGATTATCACCGCTCAAACTACAGACGCTCATCCAGACATTGAACATTTTGCATGCGCTCGTGCAACCCGGTAGGACTGGCATCGGATCCTTGGCAATGGAACTAACGACGGTCAATGGAAGCATCGCATCTGAAGTATTAACGCCCTGTCTAATGTCCCATTTCCCGCTGTAACAGCCGTCCAGTTAGCATTTGGCGTTTCAGTAAAATGACACTAGTAGTTAGTTAGCTCGTTGTCACCGAAAATGGTAACGGACAAAGCCCTTGTAAGCATGCTGTGTGAGTCTAAATACCGTCCCTAGACGCTGCCCTTTTCTCCGACCGCATGAGCGTCAAAAATGAAAATGTCAAAAAAAGACCTGTTGACATGGCAGGGACTTATTGTCGGCATTTAGGGTCTGAATTCGCCAGGATAACTCGGAGCGGTGCTGGTAAAAAAAATGGTTTGTATGGCTCCTTAGTTCACTTCCTTTTTCGCGTACCCGCACGGCATATTATACGCTGAAAAGGCGTGTAAATAGCAGGAAATGTTTACCGTCCGCGAACTGAAGAACAGGCCTTTTAGGACGTAATTGCATCACTGAAGCGTAGCTAACCGCGGTACTCACTAACGTTATTAGCCTCAACTCGTTTCACGGACGAGACAACAGCGCTCATATCTCAGGAACGAGCAAAACCGGAAGTTGATCCTTGTTTGCATCGTTCAAAAATTTTGGCAATTAAGCAGATGAACATCTTAGGCGCATTCACGCAATGGCTTTAAACGCAAGTAGGACCATTGATTTAAAGGGCCTCATGGACCCTTCAACCGGCACACTGATCCGATTTGCGGTTCCACTGTAGGGTATCGTCAAAGTACGGTTCATATAGAGAAATAGTTCGTTTTTAAATATCGAACAATCGCACGGTTCAGCTGACGCATTTGCTAGGGATATTATCCATGTAGCTATGTGGCATTACTAATCTCTATGAGGGCCTGGAGACAAAGTTCAGAGAAATATTATATTTAGTTGTGCACGTCATCCTTTGACCTTCAGGCGCGACTATTATATATATATATATGTGTGTAATCTGGGAGAAAGTAAGCTATTACTCGATGTGTCCAAAATGATTTTACGTAGAATGTCATTCAGACAGGACACGGTTGAGCGCGTGACAGCGCAGTCAAAAGCGATCAAATCGATTTTTCGTGCAGAATTGACGCCAGAGCAGTGACGTCCTGCGCTTCTCATAACCCTCATAATGGAAAGCTCATAGTGGAAAATGCGTTACTACCCTGTGCTTCTCTAGCAAGAACAATTTTGCGTCCTTATATACGTATCGACTATTTGGCCGGTAGTTAATTTCGCATATGACCCCAGTATATGAGCACCGAGTTTTTTTACCGACTTTATAGCCAGAAAATTTGCCGCGGATTTAATGACAAATGCACCGGATACCCACAGAATGAGAACCACCTACTATTGGTCGCTGTTTTTCTAAACTACGCTACGTTCATATAAGCAATGTTCCGCTTTTAAGCTTTGATCTGATGCCCTGCACAGGACACTCAGATCTACCAGGGATCCTGTTTGAACTTTGTATTTTAGCTTGATCTTCTAAAGTTTGGTTTACTTAAACTTGTTTGTGGGTAAAGTTAGAATAGCCCTACTTGGTTCTAACAGTTAGTGGATGCGTGATTAGAGAACCATTAATTCTTAACGTAGGATAAAGTAATTATCTATGCGTTTTAATTAGGTTAAACCTCGGTATCGTGGAGTGCGACTTACCAACTATCAAATGCGCGATAAACGACCTTTCTCATATCGTAGTGTATGTTAATCTTAATTTCTATCATGGTGTCCATGGACATATAGGCCTCATGGGGAAGCCTTTAACGTCTCTATGTAATGGACTTGTTATAAACAGTCTCTACAAATGAATATGCCCTTTTTATGAATACGCCCATCTACAAGATACCCATCCCGCGTGAGGTAAAGGTCGTAATTGATATTTTGAAATTAAAAAATCTCCTTTTCGAAACGTTTTAGCTCTGATGTATTTAGGGGCCACAATGATTTATTTTTTGGTTATTTAAATTTTACAGGGCGCATGCGATGAAAATGCATTGAAACAATGAATGGGTCCACATATCGACAGATCAGCTCTAGCTGTTAAGCTACGGCTTTCCTGCTGACGATCCGAAAGATTGTTACGTCATTCGTTGCTCAGAGACTAGACATATAAAAGCACTGTCTTTAAACAACCATATAAGACATTTATAGATCGTCCTCTATTTGCGGATACATAACATAAACGCGCGCGGGACATGACACGAACTCGTCTTAACCACCGAGCAGACTTCACGTACTCATCATTCATGGCGGCAACGTATTCATCAACGCGGAAAGTCCCTTTTTACCGTTACACGCTGTCTGACCGACTTTTTTGACGTCGTCTTATCTGTCGCGTTCAGAAATCACTTGAATGAGTCAATCAATGAGCGCTTAAACTATTACCAAATAGATTCAAAGTATAGCAAATGATGTTGCTAGCACGTTCGTGCCATCGTTCAGCAATAAACATTGAACATTCGTTGTCGCGATGCACGCCAGTGAAGCCCCAACACAGCCGCAAAAGCCACAAACATAAACGTCGCCAAAAACAAATAACGCATAAACAAACGTCAGTGTTTCAACTCTATGATACAATCTATCGTACGATTAACTAGCGAACCAGCTATTATTATTATTATTGTAAGAATATATTCAACAGAGTCGTCTTTCGCGAAACGCGAGTACGACTAGGAATAGCGAGGCTATATCGCAAATGCTGTGCAAATCTTTTTGCTGTTAATGGCTGTACAGAACCGCGAGCATCGCACACACCAGCCCAACACCGCTGATATGGGGCGAAACGACCCAAAACATTGGCAGGCATTAACCGTTACGGTCGCCACCGCTATCGCTAAGCAACACTGATCGGCGACAAAGAAAAAAAGCCCATTTGGAGGGAACGAGCGACTGCCAGTAACCGATGACGATGGCGTACGTGCATAGATCCGCAGCTCAATCCTCAACATCTTTACATTCAGTTAATGAGAAGAGATATTTGCAAGGGAAATTCTTGCGCAGTCTTCGGCTGTAGCGACAGAAGTATGTTGCAGTAAAAAAGAAAAAAACTTTTATTTCTGCTGCCGTCTCTGTTGCTAGCCCGTACATAATTGTAATTAACATTTAAGTCATTTTTGCTTTTTCGTACGAATATATCAGGCATATAGGCCGGCCCGTAAGCCACCTGTTGGGTAGCATAACAACTGTCTGGCACCAAAGTGGCACGAACACGTACGTACGGCATTGGATTGTAATGGCGACAAGTACCGCGGCCGTCTGTCAATTATGAGACGCACAGCTACCGAAATTCGTTTTATTTTTTTGTTAGTTGAGCCGAACGTCAATAAAAAACGGCACAAGGTGTATATTTGAGTATTATTGAGCACGAACACTGAGCTACAAAGCTGCTTTGATGTGTTTCCAGCTTCTTCCATGTTTTTCTCGACCTACTTATTATTAATGCATAAACGAATCCGTTTGTTCTGCCTGTAGATTTTATCTTTTTTTTTTTTTTTCTCTTATTTATTAGTAAATATGGATTGTGTCGTGTGCATCTATCATTTTTTTCAAAGGACCTTAAAAGCTCTGCGGCCGGTGACTGCTGACGAACACAGTTTTTGTTGAACAAATGATAGACAGCAGAGTATTGCAAAAAAATCGGCCGTATTGATCTCAGTTGACTGGGCCAGTGTTTTCGTATCGTACGGGTGAGTCTTTAATGGTCTTATTCGGATCCACTTATTATCGTTTATTCCGACTTCGTGTAGCTGAGCCCCTCTGTTGCAATAAATGATCTCTTTAGCAGTACGCATGATCAGCGCCAGTCCATTGATGTGGTCCAACGTAAACTGACATTTAAAGCCCAATAGATAAAATTTACTAACGGGACGCAAAGCGTCTTCAGTGCTAAACATGATTGTTCCGCTGTTTATTGCCCTTTTTCTCGGAATCCTAGAAATAAAAAGATTTCATGAGAGGCATCAGTAATATAATGGAGACTAGTTTTTTTTCTCTTTTATTGACTATATAAACAATTGAATCTGTTCTGTTACCCATCTGCCACACAATACCCTATCATCTATCATAGGACGCATCCAACTTATGGCTTTCGGATGTCAAATGCACAGCGTTCCCGTTAATAGTTTGTATTTTTCTCCTGACCAACGCTTTCCCTTTAGTTAACAACAAAAAGGCATGATAAACTAAACAACACCTAATTATAACATTGATTACGTTTAGATGAATAACTTAGTGATGTGAGGGCTGACGTCTAACGCCAATAAATGACGCCTCCCAGCGAACGTTTTGTCGCCTTTACTTTGACGGCCATTTGCTGGCGCGTCCGTCTAACGTATAACCATTCATTCTACACAAGCAGGACAACATAATAAAGCATGCACCGCATAAAAGCTATTATAATTATTATAAACTGTTATGTCTAAATGGGCAGACGGATACGCTTGGCGGAACATTTGCAGATAATATAGGGCAGAGCATGGCAATATTGTCGTCGCTGCTGCCATTGCCACCTTGTTTCAGCCGACGGCTACGTACGGCTGGCTGTCTTTGACGTATTCTGTTCTACAGAATGCCACCACTTCCCCGGCCGTTTCGTGCCATACTTTTGCGCGCCGTTGTGAACCGGCTGTAACTCATATTACTTTGTTGCACACTGTGCACTTTCGTTATGAAAGCAGAATATCTTCCCCCACGTAGTGGGGCAACTGCTTTGATCCGGGTGGACATTATCACTGAAGGAGCAATTGCGCCGCCCAAGCAACCCCCACATCACGTTCGCCGTTACTCACGACATCGGCAATTCTGGTCTACTAGCCCAGTTATCATCTGTTTCATTCCATTTTACATCAAACTGCTACATCGACTATCACTTACTTGATATTCAATAGTCTTTTTCCATTAATACTAATCGGATAGACTTTTCTATGGACCTTCGCCCTTTCACTTATGCGCGTAAAAGCATAAGCCAGCTAACGGGCTGACGTTAGGTTATTGCATTGGTTTGCATTCGAGTTGAAAGGCTTGTTTTGCATTTCCTGTCACTCTTCGTATTCACGGTGATGACCTACCATCGCGGCAGCATAGGAGGGCCTGTTATTAAGCTCATTGTGAAGCAGTACAAGACAAACGGTAGATAAATCCGGCATTCGCTGCCAGTGGCCTTTTGTTAACAGCGCCTGTTTGCTATAGTTAATATCGTCGTTATTGTCGCTACTCAACTGTAAGTGGGACGCCACCCTTCCCGTAAGCAGCTGGTCGAGCAAGCACATTCGGCCAGTCCGCGCGGCGACAGACGCCCGCTTGTCGTTGCTGTTCGCCGATAACTGCTGCCCCCTGATAAAGCCACATCTTTCGACCATGTCGGCAATGATAGCAAACAGTGCATCCATGACGATGAGAAAAATCGCGGGAGTATCCGCGTAGCGGCAACGGAACTATGAGCATGTACGGTAGTAACTACATCTAAAAAGAAAGGAAGACGGTATGGGACGAGAATGATGATGGCGGTCGTCTCGTCACAAAAAGCTAAAGAAGAATCAAGGTTTACAGCGTCTGCCGATTGTCAGTCTGCTGCCAGAAACCGCTCGTTGATGAGTTGTCGTTACTCCCGCTGCTCCTACCACCATCAAAGCGCTGTGTCTATTCTCAACGAATAAAAACGCCTGACGGTTCGACGGAGTTATTGCTTACTTTGCTGTTCGCTGAAAGAACAAATTCAATCGTCGCAAACGCTAATCCAAGAATGAACTCTGATGTGCTTCAGCTATACGGTCACGAACTCAAGAAACACCACCCTATCGATAACCTAACTGGGGTATCACCCCTTATGTCTGCTTGTACTCAGTCTCTGATTGTTGTCAAGACATGCGCGCACGTGGCGCACTGGTTGACGCCAAACTTTGAGGACTCTTTTTTTTGACATTTGAGACACAGACCCATTCAGAGACACACACACACTCCAAGGGCCCTTAGAACAGAGAGTAACCTCTCTGTATTTAGAACCTCCCTGTACGTAGAAATTTTCCCGTTTTGTAATCCCCAATAGGGAACGTGGTTGGCAAAGTCGTAACTTAGAGCGTTAAGTTGTGCCGACCCGACCGACTTCGACTATATTATGATAATAAAAGTAATAGGTATGATCTAAGGAAACGGATCATGACAAAGATAATTATAATTACATTGTATTTCTTACTGAAAAGATTAACAGCTGTATGTCTGCACGGGGGCGGATATACATAAATCAAAAGAAAACAGAAATTATCCTCGAGTTGATTCTACTGGTAACGATGGGGGTGATGACGATGACCATCGCGGACAGAAGAGGATAAGGGAGTTTCTGTTAAGGACATCTACGACCTATTTTGGTAATGACGTTTCACCATAGAGGATGCTCACTAGGTGCATTAGAAATCCCAGTGTTGTTTTTATCTGGTACCTGTTAGTCGAGTACGTTGGCAGCCGCGTTTATGTCGGTAAATGCGCAGACGGCCTCTCTGGCGAGATTGGCTAAACAGGCCACTTATTGACTTATTATAAAAAACGATTCTCATGAGACTTTCCATGGGTCTGAGAAAGCTGCCGTGGAGAAACATTCTGCACATACGTGCGCAATAACGTTCGCTTGCAATCAAGAGATTTTACGTAACGTGAGCTTCAATAGCTAACTATTTCATTAATAAAATTAAATACCTACGCAAATACATTAAGTATAGGGCAAAGGATGAGAACATGTGCGACCTCTCAGAACGAATACGTTCCCTATAGCAACTCAGAAGACATTTTTCCCTGCCTTCCAATGTATAATAAATAAAAGCAACTTCTATTCCGTAACCCGGGGGTCGAACTCATCTAGCGAAAATGACTGGATGGTTAATTGTATCTTGCCTAATCGAAACCGTTCTACGTTCTAATCAGATCAATTATACTAAGCCCGCGCATAGTTTACATATAACAATACATTCTTTTTACATACAATATTTTGCATAAACTCTTCCAGCCCCTTGTTTCTAGATGGCTGGGACCTTGCAGGTGGTCTTACCGTCTGACCGGTCATAAAGAGAATATAGTTATGACTATTGCTATAACGGACGCAGCTTAAGTTCTCCACAGACGTCTGCATCTTTATCCGTATTTGAGCAGGTCTGTAGTGCGGAATTCACGTCGTCGATCGATGCGCTGATTCAACCAGCCTGCTAACGTACCCCTAAATCAAGCGTCATGATAGCTAACGCCTACAGCTGCTTGCTCTGTTATCGTATTGTGCCTATTTGGCCATGTCGCCTTTTTCAATTTCGTTTTAGCGACGTGCCCCTATGGGCACGAACGAACGCAGCCTGGGTACAAGCGCCTTAACTTGGTGGCGAAGAAAAAATAACGAAACGTACAGAATCAGGTGCTTTCTGACTGCACCCTCCTAAGCGGCGGGCTCCACGGTCATCACGGTAGAATAAACGATAGTTCTAGCGAACTTCGCTTTTATAAGTTATGCGTACGTTCTACGTGACGGAGATGTACAGCGCTGACATGATGAACATAGATAATGGATCTAATAAAATACAATATAACTTCGACACGTGATTTTTTTTCGTCAGAAATTCTGACTATCATGCGTTATTGCTTTCTGCTCGGAGCTGATCCACTTGTTCAATTAACGAATAGGCAGATATTCATTAATTTAATTACTGTAGTAATAATGACCTTATGATGGTCGAGGAGACACTTAATGAAATTAATTAAGTCATTATGAATGACTTTATCTAAGTATTTCAAAAAGGAAAACGTTCTTTCGAAGCTTCACTGCTTTTTCGGGAATACGTTTTTGTTCGTGAGTATTAGCAAGCATCAACTAGTCATGGTTCAGTCGGAAAACTTATCCGAATGTACCGACGTGACACGCGTCTCTGGCCATCTATCAGATTGTGATCGCGTTCGATTAGCTGGTAGAAAATATGCCTTCTGACAGGCGATAGAGTTTGAAAGGAGTCTTCTGCTTTTTCAACGACCTCCGCCCGCAGCTGGTTTCCATCTGAAGCAAAAGCAAGGGGACTCCCAGTCGATGTCCTGGGTCGTTTCATAATCTCGAAAGGAATTCTTTTGTACAGCCAGTTAGCGGGCTACCACAAGGACTGCTCTGATTATCGCCGCGGATTTTTGTTGATAGGCCATGATGACCTGGAAGCCATCGTCGATTTCAATATAAGATCAAAATTTCAAATTTCCACTGGTAAGGGATGCTGAACAGGTCTTCGTTAGATATCGAGCTTGTGTCGAACTTTAGAACAGGCCATGTGTTATGCACGCACAAGTTTACCTGATTTAAAACTACGCGTACACCGTTTTTTTTTGCCACTCGCACATTGTAGAGTAAATTATATATCTCTATATTATAATTTGTCGTAGAAAACTCAAAAACAAGCGTTGACTAAGTGGAGAGCATAGGCACGTTCGTGTCTGATAGTACGACACGAACAATTTCGATGACGTTTGGCGGAATCTGACGCTGTAAATGTAGACGATATTGTTAATCGGTGCCACTCCGAGGCGTTTCGTTCTGCCAACAAAACTTGACCTGCTGAAGATACCCTTATGCTGCTAATATACATCTTCCATTTTATCGTGATGATTGGATCAATCTACGGACGCCACGAGACCGAACGGAACAATGTCGAAGGAAATAGAAAAGAAGAGATGGTAGGGATTCGAACCGAACACTTGACGAATTCAACGACTACAGCGCCCCGGATGAAGTAGCGGACGTACACGAAACTCGCTGTCGGCACAATGATGGGTGTTGCCGAGAAACTAAAAGACGTATATTTTTATCTACAGCATTGACTTAGGCAGAAGTTTAAATCGTCAATTGGCTTTCGAGTTGGTCTGTTCAAAGCGACTCATCTTCGAATCAGTAGCCTTCCATAACGACAACAGCCAGCGACAGATGTGACCGCCTGCGACAAATCATTACAAATTAGCTATATATAATATCAATATGTAGTTAAGCGTATTCGTGTGCCCGAATCGTCTACCAGGAACGTTTACGAATGAAACTGCCCAAGCGGTCATTGCATAACCAGACATTTCGGCTCTGCAAGATAAATGTTGATGATAGAATGGGTGTCCCATAGATGAGCGTAAGCATTGACGACGACGATTACCTGTCGGTCACCTCAAAATAACAAACAAACAATGACAAACTTATTGTCATCTCAGTTCATTATTAGTACTAATATTGCAAAAAAATATCACCGCTGATGAACTAAAATAAGACATTTCAAGGATGACGTCCAGGAATCCATTCGATCATGTCCTTGAGCAAAATTGAACGGGAAACGTTACGACCAGCAAACATTCTTACTATTAACGAACGAATGCTGAATAGCGTCAGGCCATAAACTTATCTGGTTTATCTTATTAGAAAAAATGCGATCAAAATTTGGTCTTTGTTACGGGAAAAAACTGCTTCGTCAGTTTTCCCTTATCCATCTGATCGATAGATGCTAGAGGAGAAATCAACTTTGACAATTGATCGACAGGCCGATTGATTAGGCCACAAGAGATGCCACTTCTTTTAGGCGTTGTCATCAATTATGCTTGATCCCTGGATATACCTTGTGTCACTAATGCACATCTATATTATTATGTTATATATTAAGGGTAACAGACCGTCATCAACCGCCGCCCTAACAACCTGTAATAGTCGACGCCAGCTGATGACGCCCATGAAGTATCACCACAGAGATGGCAGAGAAGATGGAGCGTACCCCAAAGAGCGCTGCCTGACCAAGAGACGTTATAATAGGCGAGTAAAGAAGGCCAACTGTGCTAGATAGAGTCATTTATTGGTTTATGTCACTGTTGGGCACTTCGTGATTAACACTGTCCGTCCTTGATAAAAAAGCAAATTTTTATAATTACTTTATTCCTTTCTATTTCTCGCATACGTATCAATTTTTTTAACATCTCCATTTTACCTTCCTTACCAGGTCAGCGCATGGTCAGCTACACCCTTTCATTGGCACCCCACTAATTTTTTAGCGTTTTCGAATCTGATTAGCATTGCTGTAGTATAATCAGACTCCTTATGCGTGTTTGTTTAGTTGCAACGTAGCACTGCAGTCCGTGTCGACTGGGTACGTTGTTCTGGGTAGAACTCAAATTGGGCAAATGTCTGTATAAATGGGGTGGGATGGCCCTTTCGACTGCGTATCGACGTTGTTTTTGTAAAATTTTACCGTGGAGACTTTGGGTACGTCTCTATAACATGTTTCCGATTCGACGCTGAACGTATTTCTCTGGCGAGTGATCAAGGGCATGATGATATATGGATGACTTTTCTTGTTTTAAACACCAGTTTCAGCACTCTATTCAAAATGAGTCCTTTTTAAAGTAGCCTTTCTCACAGAACCCTGGGTACTAACCATCAGGAACAGGTAGCAAGGTCAATATGCTTTTGCCTAGTGTTTAACCTAAATGCACAACGCTATCGGTAAATGACGACGATGAACATACGTACGCAAGCTTTTATAGGTACTATTATCACGAACCACATATTGAAAACGTTGTCATTTAATAATTCGCAAGCTGAGCTATACATTTATTCATCTTAAGTCATCAACATCTTTTTCCGTGAATACAATTGAGATGCGGTACCGCGAATCTCTTTAAAAAAAAACAAAGCCATCTTCGACAAAGCCGCAGACATGCGACACTGGCTCTTCCGCTGCGTTTGTCATGAGGCCCATTTCTGAAGGCACGTCTAAAGAACCCAATCAATGGAGTAGACGAAGATAGTAAACAGACAACGAGAGAGCTATACGTGGGTGGAAGAGACTATATGATACATGCCACACCCAGAATAACGCCCCTTGCGTGGGCGGAAAATAATCAAATCAGTGCGGACACAAACGTAACGATACTACACATGACGACTCGATATCCGATACAGTCCTATAAGGAAACGCTGTTTAGTTATAGCAACAAAGCTGTCTCAGCTATTAGGACATGTTATATAACGTTCTATAGGACATTATAGTATTGACTTAATTTATGCGACATTGGCAGAAAAATGTGCCTTAGTTTATTTATATGTAGCCTATTGGGGTTGATTTTTCGGGCGTACAATTTGACCATAACGTATGTTCAATCCAAGCGACGGTGTCAAGTGAATCACTGCATGAAAGCGGTGAGACAAAAAAAAAAACAGGAAAATTGTAATATAAACATAATATAGCA
Source organism: Varroa jacobsoni (assembly GCF_002532875.2). NCBI lineage: Eukaryota > Metazoa > Arthropoda > Arachnida > Mesostigmata > Varroidae > Varroa > Varroa jacobsoni. The sequence continues at coordinate 69,951 of NW_019213847.1, read as the reverse complement.
GAGCTGTAGCTACTTTTGTCATTATGTAACAAAGAATAGCAATATTATTTCCCAGTGGCTGGTCTGCCGGCTCTTCCGCTCGGTTAAATCATCATTACGACGACGGAACTTTGCATTTGGATCTGTTGGATCAGCCTTTTTCGCTGATAAAGTCTAAGCTTTCGCAGAACAGCAGAAGCGGCCACACAAAGCGATAACAATCGTCTTCGTAGTACCTTCAGCCTTCTGGATGTTTTTTAAAAGATATCTAAGAAACAACAACAATAAATATACTAGGGAAATAAGAAGGTACAGCGTCGAATGATGCAGAGAACACGTAAAGAGCTCAGCGATGAAAATGAAACAGAAAATAAATAAAAATCACAGGAGGCTCCCTTAGTCGCAAGTCGCCCCCTTGCTGCTTCTGTGCCTGACCAATAATAATTGGAGTCACTCTGGCTCCACCTGGTTGGCGATCTCTTCCCGTGTCCCCCTCGCTTGCTTTTATGGTCTGCGTCTCTGAATCTCCTCTTTCCCTGGACAATCGGGCCAGAGCAGAATACAGTAGCACTTTAAATAATTCGGCAACACACGAACAGGTCCTTGCAGACAAAGCAATGCAAAAAAAAAAACAGCCCAAGGAGAAAAAGCGGTTACGAAACGCCCTTAATCATATTCAACGAAAAGCCTAAAGAGGAAACAGGTTCTACCAGACAGGCTGATAAAGCCTGAAGGACATTTTGCGCTAGTTTTATAACCTTTGCTAAACTCTATTTGTCGATCCTGTCTTATTAACGGTTAACGTTGTTTGTTTAGTTATATGTAGCCTATTGGAGTTACTTTCTAGCGTGTAGAACTTGACTTTTTGTATATGTATAGTGTAGAAAAAAATCACTGCATCAGCGCTTGTAGTATTGTCGAAAGTAGCTATCAGATAGTGAACTAACTTTTACCAGAACCCGGGTATGTAAAAATGGACCACTTCCACTCTTTTTCCAAGTTCACTTGATTCACTAGATCGTCGCTATTCAGCATTTTCTATCGCTATCGTTATAAGCACCCCTTTCGAAGCACCACAGGACAGGGAAATCATCACTAATAACGGCCGTTATGGTGATGGATTCCGTTAAATCGTATCGTATCGTTTTTTTTTCTTTTTTTATCCACTTTTAGTCCTTTCCCTTGTTCGTCTTTTTGCCTACATGATCCCACGAGATTTTAACAATATTTTTTTTGTCGGGCGCCATCTGACGAACTCTCGTTCATTGGCCACGACCAAAATACGAAACTGCAGAAAATCGGAAGGACTAGAAAAGAATTGGCACTCCAAGAAAAGAAGGAAGAGGGCTTATATCTAACGGACAAAGATTCGCAAACTAATTATCCAGGTGCGTACATATGTAAGGTTTATCACTATACCAAGTAATCAGCTCGCTATAGCTAAATATTTCGTAGGCGGGCACCAGCAAGAAAGCTCACGCGGACATCAACAGCGCGGTGGCTTCCAGCAAACCCAAGTGATGATCAAACCCAACCGATCATGCTTCTGTAATGTCGTTATAGTGATACCGCTGTTTTTGCTATTATTGACTGTTGCAGCTGTTACCGCTAATGGCTTTCGTCTACGGTGGAAAGCGAGGTTATTTACGACAATTCTATTTAACTCGTATGTTTACTGGGCATATTGGCTCTGCGACAATAAAATAACCAACGACCCCCCCCCCCCCCTTCTTCCGCAAGTTCGCGCTTCCCTAAGCGACAAATGAATTCGCGCTGCTGTTTATTAAGGTAGCGATACCATAGAATTCGAAACGCTGGGCTTGCTGATTGTAGAATGTTAATACGGTTCTACACGCATAAGTAGCCAGAGAAGAGACATATAGTCGCTTCTTGGTTTTCTTCAGTGCCAGTTCTTAGCGAGACGAAAGGTAGAAGACTCAGTTTGGAACAGTGGTAGCTCTCTCGCCTGAAAACAAACAGTTCTCTCTGAAGAACTTTAACGTCTGAACCTGTCGAATCGACACATCTGTCTTTAATTTTAAACACCATCATCGAACAAACATAGGAAAAGTTCGGAAAAGTCTAACTCGACGTGCCCTTATGACGCAGATTCGAGGCAACCCTTTTTTCCATGGAATTAGCCTACTTTACCTACCTAACCTTTTACCAGATGCTCTACCTGCCACATATACCTATGTTTAATCTATAACTGCGTAACGAGAGGCTAGAGGAATGACAAATTCGAAGATACAGTGCATTTAAATGAGGACACCGAAGGCCTGTGAATGTTTTTATTATAACGATTCGATCGTCGTTAGAAAGCTGGAAATTTTACCGCCAAAGAAATTCATTTTTCATTATTAAAATGCTCCTGCATTTTAATTGATCTTATGCAACGTGCAACGATATTTTACCTTAGGAATCATTGAGAAAGGCGGTCAATTCCATGCTGCTCGTTGACACTGGAAAACGTGTAGCGTTCTAGCACTCATCAGCTCTGCGTGCAGCCGTCGCCTGCTATCACCTTCTATCCGACATCGCTATCCTGTCTCCAATTCTATCCAAATACATCATAACTTTTCGTTGATACTAACGTTACCTCTGCAAAGACGTTGGGTTACTACGTTAGCATAGTGTACAGGTGAACTATACAATTGGAAACAACAATTAACTAGATTTTGTCGCATTAGTAGATTGACTATTGCAGAACACTGGGATAATTCGGTCGCTGCATGAACGTGACCCGCATTAGTTGCTCTACATCTTGTCCACCCTATATTGTCAACGCAGACATCTGTACGTTCGGCATATGCCTATTCTGCAATGCGACATTACTACCAGCAAAAATCGCTTGAGTATCATTTAATTTACGCAATTGTGTCATGGGTGTTTTCCTGGTACCGTCATCCAACAACAATCAAATAGCGCAGGTTCATGAAATCAGCAGGCAGTGTCAGCCTGACAACGAGCTTCTATGTGTCGTTGCCGGTCGATCATTAGAGCTGGCCAGTGAAATATACATTAACAGTTCTGTTTCCCATCGGCGGTTCTAAAGTTGAAAGGCGCGAAAAAGTTCGCTATTGAGACACACATACGCTCAGTGGGCCTAAATGACTTGAAGTTGCAGTATCATCTGCATATATGTATATATATTGTACGAATGATGTATTGCGCAGCAGCGGCAACCGACTAGATTCGTCCGTAACCACAACTGGTGCCGCCGTCCTCGTATCCGGAATCAAAAACCGTCTATAGTATTCCAGACAAGCGCTAATATCCGACCAGTCGACACCACGCAATACAGTTACTACGAAGGACGAAATCACTGCGGCGCCCGCTGGTGGCCGGATTGATGAGTGCTTGCATGTATATATAGCCAGGAACCTAGCTGTTGGCGGTGTTGTGAATGGGACTTCACGGCGCGTGGATCGGCGTTTGCGTGCGGGGCGCGAAATCAGCGAAAACAACACGCAACGCGCTACCCTTACTGCCACCGGTTCTACAAAAACACTGCCGTATCACGACGACGACGACGACGACGACGACGATGATGATGATGATGATGACAGCCATCGTAAACAACACGAGCGCCACCTGCGGTGCGAGCGGCCACCGCGATCAGGCCAGCGTTAAACTCAAACAGACGCAGGCAGTGGCATTTATTGCTTTTACCGAATTCAGCAATCGGGGGACAGCTTCAACAGGAACGGTACAAGTTTGTGCTGCTTAGAGGTAGCGGCCGCCAGGACCTTCACTGTCGTTGTTGTTGTTGTTGTCGTCGGTCCGCTTAGCGATCTCCAAAAACAAACCAATGGGCGGAGGAAAAGATCAACACGCAAATGCTAGCCGAAAAATTGTCCGATTGAAAGCGAAACAGCTAATGAGCTAGCGCCCAGAAACTCAAGGCCTCACACATAGGATACAGAGCATAAATTACAGTTGACAGACAGGCAGGCAGGCAGGCAGGCAGGTCAGCCTACTGAAGGCGACTGGTCAAAGCAGCGCTTGTTGTAACAACAATACCAATAGCACCTTAGCCGCCTTGAAGCGTTCAGTATTTGTTGTTGTGGGTCTGCGAACTGGTCTGTTTTGCCCAGGTAGTCGTTTGTTACTGCTAGTGCCAGCTCATGTAATCGAATCGTTCGGTTTTTCATTAATCGTTTAGCGTAGTTCTAATGAGCTGAAAGTTTTGCAGTTAGAAGTGGGGCATATTGTGACGCCTGACAAAAGACCAGCGAGACAAGCACGTAATACTACACGGGGCGTTTAAAGTGAGACAGGCTGCTGTATGTTCGCCAATAGTAAATTACCTACCTGCAAATGATCACTTGGCTCATTAGTGAATATATCTTGTTGTTCCTTCGTCCAACCTCTGCACCGCCTAATCTCCCTCTATACTACCGTAATAGCTTGGCTGTATGTGTAAACAACGTACTTGCTTTAACTAGTCAAGTAAAATAGAAAAGTTTAATCTCATATTGAACATAATAGATAAACAATTAGGGTTAGAAGAGGGCTGTAGCTGGTCTAAGTCTTCACTGCAACCTGTACGGATCCCTATGGAAATAAAGAAGTATATATATCAAATAGACGAGAGTAAATTAGCCACTTAGTTTCGTGTCGCGTGAACGCTTCGTTATTGGAACAATAGAATACATACGAATATTTGATAAGCTGAACCTTTGTCCTAGATGAGATGGGCTCCGCACGCCGTTTGTATAAGAATGTTAGCGGTGTTGAGCGACTGAGACACCAATATTTGTCCTGATATATAGTTGTGCAAAGCTTTGAAACCGAGGTTGGTCGGCGATATTAATACCATACCCTGCGACTCTCAAAAGGGCCGAACATGATTTCACTGTAACTTTACTTTCATTCTATGTACGTTTATATATGTCGTTTTTGCGCTCCTATCGCTGATTGACTATTCATACCAACATTCAGGATCAGAGTAAATGATCGTCGACTCAATCCTTGGACCCCCAACGAATACCACTTTACTGTAGCTCCCATACGCAGCTGCTAACAACCCACCAAAGTAAGTTCAGCCACTATATATAACAGAGTTCGGGTATTTACTTTCCCAAACGTTCGCTTGTTCTGCCACACTCGATCCCGGCAGCAAACGATTACACTAACGGCCGATCGCTCGGTAAGGGGGGCTGGAAGAGAACGAGAAAATCATACACGAAGTGTGATACTCTAACGTCAGTACGGTTAAAGCGTGGGTTGCAGGAAAGCTTGAGCGCTTGCAGTAATAGTCGCGGCACGATACGGCGAAGGATCATAAAAGCACTCGCCGAAGGAACGTGCGCCGTTGAACTTAGCGCTATTTCAAGCAACAATGGCGAAATCAATAAAAAGGGGTTCCCGTTCGCCGATTAATAGCGGCAGACAAATACTGAACAAGTAGCAAAGTTATCGTCTAACGTATTCGCGTTGTTCACTGAAGCTTAAGTATCTTCGGCAAGTATCACAAACAGATATGCCTATGACTTTACTCTCGGTTGACGCTAATTATTCCAAATGGGCGCCATTACAAACGATGAAATATCATTAAGCCATTACACTAGCAATACTATTAATCTAAATATCTCTGATAAATCTTTTAACGGAAAAGCCGTCCTCGCTACTGATTTGACTCACGTTATTTTCGTTATCATGGCCGTCAAGCATCATCGAAGTTTGGCGTAATAGGATATTACGAAAGCAAACATTTGTAAATATGGCCGAACGCTCCTGCCTCGAATCCAGCTGGATCACATCGGGTACACTCGATCACAGATCTGCTATGGTTGATTGCACTGAGTTTTTGGCTTGCGTCAGCCACAGTTTACGTTAAAACTGATCTCTTACTGAGGAGAATCTTCAACAAGCAAATGGCGAAACGGCTGCTCGCGACCTGTCAGGGCTGAATAACTGGACAAACGTAATCACACGGATCTGCGTGCGAGCAGAGTTTAAGGACGGGTATTGTCTATTTTACTATGTTATATAATACAGCATCTACAATGTGCAAAAGCGATAGGTGCAACACAAAAAAACGGCTAGATAATAATTGTACGACGATCACTTCTATTAATATTACTATTATTACAGCTTCTACAATGTCTCGAAGAAATGTCTTGCTTTCGGTGCGTTGGCAAGCGCACCCGACGGGTGCCACTTCAGCCATAAACACGTTGGGTTGGTGCCTTAAGACTGGCACGTTGCCTTATTGGCCTGTTTCGTACAGTCGGCTACTTTCGTCGATGGCCGACATATTATTTCTTTCTTCAGTTTTGCTGTGGTTTACTGCTCGCCTATTCTGAATACGATAATCATGGCGGTCAGATGGGAGCCACAGGCCGTACTAGCGGCCAAACTGGCGACCAGTACCGCCTGTAGGCCAATCGATCAGCATGAATCGTGACTCGCGAAACATACGTCTTGCTTATTCAGCTCCATCGAAGTTGCTATGAATGAAAGTATTGTATATCATGTGCGTTCACCGAATACCGAAGATTGTTGTGGCGCTATCAACGGTGGCCCTGCTTTTTTCCCTATTTGGAAACACTGTCTTTATTTAGTGATTTGTTTTTTCTCGGCGTCCATAGCCTGTCACTTTGTGAGTGCTAAGGACACATTGGGTTCATTATTAATTTCGACTCGGTATGAATACACAAAGACGCTAAAGCTTTCGATCGATGTGTGTGCCGTGTACATACATAGCACGCATGCAAACGTGTTGAGTCAGGCCAACACGTAGGGCCATTATCAACAGCACATCGTGATATTGGTTGATGGGGACGAAGTGCCGAAACCGTATCAGGATCGTTACCATTGCTAGATTGTTATGATCACTATAACAGGGTACGCCATTTTTTGCGCGGGAAAACAGGCTGTTTCTGACTCCATCTATTATATAACACAGATTACACAGTAAAACGACCATCTACGTGTACTATTAATTGTATACGTACAGACGCTATGGGCTGGAATAGCACAAATAAAAAAAAAGGGACGTTATGTCGTAGGCTCGTTTTTAAACTGCTGTGAACGTCTGAAGTAACGTCTAATAGCTTGAGTACCAGGCGTAATACACGAACAACATTGTATTGCTGAAAAGCATTACTTCAGACATTGTAACGTCCTTGAGGCTATTAGCACTTCAAATGTAATTCAGCTGACGCGTTCAGACAACGATGTAACTACAACGAGTAACCACTGCTTATAAAAATAGGCAAACTCTCATACGAAAGAGGGGAAACAGTTACAAATGCGGGGAATTTTTCTTTACGACATCGTTTCTTTACGTGTGTGTATCTCATAGTAACAGCTCAAAACGTGTTTTGCATTTTGTCGTCAGCTTAGGAAAGCGTCCGACTTTGGTACATGGGTCTATTTTTGTTTCATATCGAACTCTGAAAGGATGGGACATTGAACACTGCTGAGTTAGGTCAGCTACGTATCAATCTATAAATCATCATTATGATAACAGATTAACGATAGAATAAGATGCATTTTTTTTTAACTACTGCTAGTTAGCCTAAAACGAGGCAATGTAGCGGCACTATTCGAAAGGATGGCTAGTAGGTCATCGCCGAATCCAGTTATGCCGTATACGTTCGACATACACAAATCAATGTTTTACAACTTAGTTTGTTATCAAGTAAAACAAGTGAAGAATTTTGCCATGATATGCTATCAGCGATCATCTGTATATGTATGCTTATGTATTTCTAGTATTACGTCTAGTATTACGAGCTATCATCGTCTCGGTCCAGCTCGGCCATCAAAGTCACCGCTACTTGTTGCCAAGTGATCTTTCAAGCTGTTCTCCGACGTTCCTGTAATTTTGTTCAATACTGCGATCAATAGCGATTGATTACTTCGGAGTTGTTGTTATCGGTGCTCCGCTGGTATATGACGATTTGTCGTTCGCTTACCTGGATAGGGCTGTTTTATTGGCGACTTCATAAATGATTTGCTACCGTCAACTTTAGTTGAGTTTAACATTTCAACAGCGTACCTCATCCGAGAAAGCTTGTTTTGGGAATCGAGACAAAGGACATCGAAGTCAGATTCTCATCGATAGAACATTAGATACAGTCTTTGTATACACACACACACACATATATATATATATATATATATATATAAGTGAAGTCGCAGCGTATGACACACTTCACAGATGTGGCGGTAAACGGAGCTTTGCATTTGGCTTCAGTGGATGTTGCGTTAATACCATTATAACTATTACGCCTTTACGACAACCTCTACTATCCCGACAGGCGACCGTTCGCGGCCATAACATTGGAAGGATCCAAAATGAAGCGTGCTTCACTATATGGATAACTTCCATGGCGAAGTCATAATTCTTGTTCTATATGTACCTCTTCCATATTATAGGAACACTAATAATAACATAGGTAATAATGTATTGCTTTTTTAAAACACACACACACACACACAGATAAAATGAGGCTTTTGCAGAGATAAGACGGCTGATATACAGCCTGTAAATAGAACAGCAGCCACGCTTAAAGCAATAAGCTTACACAATATAAACCTTATTGTACAATTCTCGTCTGGTTTATGGGTTTCTTTTTCAATCTGTGTCAGCTCTGCTCAAATAATCTTGCAGGTGGTCAAATAAACAAACATCAAACGTAAATTTTTCTGTGTACAACGAACAAAATATGAATGTACCTTTCCGGATTTTCGTGTTTTGACGAAGCACGAAGACGTGAAGTGTTCCTACGTGTTTGATTCTCCTTCATATAGTTTCAATGTTACGAAGAACAGTAAACAGTTAGCTGTAAGTGCCGACTCCAGTTAGTGATATCGTATTGTACCTACTCACGGCTTAAAAATTGACAATGCACAAGCTGAAGGCCAACCGAGCTCTAGTTCATGGCAGGATGGGTTTTAGAGGGTAGCTTCATTCAAAACAAAAAATCAAAATACGTTCTGTAATAATAGCGTAAGAAATATACATTATGATGGATTAGTTTAAATATTTCCATTTGATACAGGTCCGCTTGTTGTCAGAACCGCAAGTCAATATTAAATGGGTTAAAAAAAGCAATAGCTTTAACCGCTAGGTCTCTGACTGAAAACGTACGAAGGCATACGACAATGGCCAATGACACATATACATTAAAATAGTAAATTAAAGAAGCCTTCCGTAACATAAAATGAAAAATCTTACGCAGTAACAGAAATTCAAAAAATAAAGTGGCAGGGAATGCCGTATATACTTCAGCATGAATAATTTGCAAAAGTAAGGGTACCCGTTGTGTAATATCCCAAATGTACTGCAGTAGTTGTTCTTATGTCTGAACATGCAATTTATAACGGAATTGCTAAAATAAGCGTTTGATTTTAGGTCCAACTAACATGACTGCATTAGTATTGGCTACGACTGGGGCCCCAACTCATCGATGCACGAGAAACGAGAGAATGCAAAAAAATGTAAACAATAACTAGTTATGTAAATTTTTCAGCCTGAATATCCAAGAAATCGAAGCAGACAGCGACCGTTCGTTAGCCTGATAGGGCTCCAATCAGTAATAATGCTAATTATAATAAAATATAGATACAAGAAAAAAATACCTCCTAATAGCAGTATTAGGAAGCAGTAATCTAAATTACGGAGTAATCAGCCACAGATTGAAAAATTGTTATTTCTACATGCCCGTGCATAAACGTATACTGCGAGTACATTTTTGTGTTATACAGCAAAAAAGGCGCGGATATAGCAGTTTCTCATGGAAGGTTGCGATTCCCAGGGAATGGGACCGGCGAAAGGGCATCAGGATCTATCAAGGAGTCTGCCCGTGGAAAATAAGAACTAATAAAATCCTTTACCAAGTACAGTGTAAGGCTGACCCGGACACACTTGGCAAGCGTAGTATACTCAAACACCGTGGCTTTCTTAAGCGATACGGCCGCAGGAGCTAAATCATCGCTATAAAAAAAAGACTATCTAGGTACATCGCCTGCTACGCATCGTTTTGTTCTTCTAACTTCTCGTTCCGTTGATGGTGCCATTGGGGCGCCTAGTCCAGTGATAAATGTAATCGCGCGTCTCATGGGGTATAAATCACCGAGGTGTTTCTGAACAGCATGTTACTACATTACATTATAGGCAGAAAAATATAAAACCGTACGTGTGAAAGTATATGTACTTATCAATTGCAGTGCACGAAAGTACATGGCATGTAATAACATCCCTATTTTATAGGGCTGACCCAGTAAGTGCGTTTAGAAGTTTGTTTATCACATGCGAATCCAGAGGTTGCTTATACGAGTATATTTTATTTGTTCGATACGAGTATTTATTATGTTCGGGGAAAATTGCCACTTTAATTGTTGTTTTTTTGCGTGTATACATTTCTAATAGAAATAATCACTTGTCATGACCTTGTCTCTCTTGAGGGGATGTTGAACCCGCGTTGGGCAAGTCTTACGTACATGTCTACCAGACGTCAACGGACGGACGTTTTACAATATGTACAATTTAATAATAATAGTAATAACTTAATAATGTATAAGGCCTATTGAAGTGACCGACCATCGCAGAACAATGATCCATATGTTCTTTGGTCACATCAGAAATCAATTCACAAGTTCAGTGCATAACTTGGCTAGCCAGGTGGACCCATTGACATATATACAGGTTACTTGTGTGCAGCTTATGGACTTTGGCGTACATTATAGTCGGTCCATATCACTAATACCCAATACTCATAGATCAACAGTAGCTGCAGATGCGTCCCAGCACCGCAACACCCCAAAGATATAGCGGCCGTTCATCTAGACAAAGCTTTTATCACTTTCATTACTATTAATGTTACTGATACTCGTCATAGTTTTACTATATGAATAATATTAGAGGAAGAAAAGCTACCAAGATCATTAGCACCGGCGGCATAGCATGCTACCTCTTCGTCACAGCAACGTACCATTATTACTATCAAAAGTAACATAAAAACGGAATATTTTATGATCATATATGACGAGGAAGTGATGAGCTAATATTTCCTATCTATATCTCACACGAGGTGTCAAGAAACAAATCGCTTATGGTCCGAACGGAGCCTATTGTGGCACGTATAAACGTCCGGTGTCAATTCCTGCCCGTAGATTTGCGCCCCCAGAGGGCTGGCGACCTGCTTGTTATTGGCTTTACAGTAATAATTAACGCTGATGCAACGGTCATCTGCAATAGAAAGTCGATAATCGACGCATCTTCATTGCCTACTGACCCATCCATTAGCACCGACTGCTTGATCCATCGCTCGTATACAATTCCACGTATTTGTGGTTCTTTCGACGTTGGTCAACGCCTTTAGCAGATGACACGTCGCCTGTGACTGTACAAGATTACGCTGTACAGCCAATAGCTACGTCTATGTCCAGTTTGCCCACAACAAATGTGTCAATGGTTTCCCCACACAACGCACACTTCTTTTGCATGGGTATATATATATATAGTGTATGTATAGGTATGTTGTCCAAGATCAATAAACACAGTTGTCATCAACAGAAGTAACAACGGGTACAAACAATCGACCCATTTAATCGTAGCGGGCTCACGTGTGGAACTATAGTAATACCGTAAAAAGTCATTTCACATCTTGTTTCCACTACCTGCCTTCCGCATGGCGCATTTGTTGTAATTATTATTATTATCATCAATATTGTTGTTGCCGTTGCCAGTGGCGATGGCGGCGCAAGCATCACAGTGGCTCGAGCCCCTTCAAGAAGCTCCTATATCGACAAGGTGACAAAGTAGCAAAATAACAAATAGGCTGAGACAAGTTCTGTAGAATACAAAAGACGCCTCGGCAAGAACAAAGATTACCTTAACGGCAGTAGCCCAGTTAAAATATAAACGGCACCCGAATTAGAATCAATCTCAATGAGTCAAAAATGAATCAAGCAAAACTATAAAAGTTAAACGGCCAAGTAAAACTGGTAAAAGCCTAGGAGATTTCAGAAACTGGATAGCTTTTGGCCATCAATCTGGGGAACAACTTAACATGAGAAAACGAATGGCAGAAAGCGCAAACGTGCGACTTTTTTTAATCCCTTACCAGCGATTTCAACAGGATTTACGGTACAGTTGGCATATAGGTTGAAAGAAAAACGGAAAGAAGGACATTCGCCAGTAACATCAACGGACCCAACGAAAAGGATGACGTCCTTAGAATGAGCAAAATCAGCCATTCAGCTAGGTAGAAATGGCCGTGCTTCGACCCATCAGAGTAACGTGCGGAAAGTTCTGGTGGCAATGGAGAAAATATGGTGGGCATGAATAACGTTTAGTGGCGGCAACTTCGACACTTGCCAACGAATACTAATGCACAACGCTTAAACTTAGCGCAGAGGACATTAATTATCCATAAGAAAAAAAAAAAAAATGTTATTGTTATTACTATTATAATTGGCAGTGCGTTGCGATTCGCAGATAAACTATAATTGAGGTTCGACGGAGCGGCAGAGACGTTTGCTGCACCCCGCGAGAGGCTACAGGCGATACGGGCAGGATCTATCGTGCACGCCTAAGCCAAGTCATCCAGGTGCAATGCATTGACGAGATGCACGAGGGAACTTAGTGACTATATCATCATCATCATCATTGATTTTACGATGATGCTGGTAGTAACTTGTTTTTGAAGTCACGCTGGTACCGAAACGAAATGATAATGACTATAGATAGTATTTTTATACTACGTTGAGATGTAAAGCAGCTGTATCTGTATACATGAACCACTGCACAATTACGGCGTAAATCATAGTTACCTTTTATGCATCATTATCTATTGTTCGACACGCTACTATTGACTTTTACCTCATGTCGTCAAATATTTGCGTTCATAAGAAACCGTCAATCGGTGAAACCTCGTTACGGTGATGAAGTTCGAACGAATTCTGTTATTGTTATTATTGTCGCTAGTGTCGCCATAACAGTTCGTCTAGTTGCAATGAAGTATGTTACAGGACAAGTCTATGGGGCACGCAAGGGGAACGTTTGACAAAATGTTGCATTATTAGTGTTAAAACGAAGATAGAATAGGAGATCGGCGACATTAATCGCCATTTGCCATCAATTACTTTCTAGCTGATTGTCACAGCCATGCTATTCGTTGAAATCATTTTCCTCTATGTCTGTTTCCACTAGCGGGTCGTTTCCTGTCGACTGCTTTCCTCTGGCTCCGGTTTATATGGAAAGCGGTTGGAGAAAAGCAAATAAAAATCCAAAACGCTACCTCTCACTTGATAAAACTATTGTAGTTATTCGTACTATAAAACATAAAAACGTGCATAATTTGTTACATCGACATAGCTCGCGATGTTTGACAAATGCCATATATTCTCACAAGTTCAGATATACACGCAAGCACGTCACAGATATTGAGAAATTTCCTGCCTTCACGTTATGCCCTCGACGAAGCTGCTGGCCACCTGTAAGCAATCGGACGATTCATTTGTTTTCTATTGTGTGCCCGGTTTGGTCCTTTTTATAGGTGAAAATTACGTAGGCGAAACTTTGTTATAACTACAGATCCCCAGACACAGAGATCTGATGAGAAGCTGCTATGAGAAAACGAATAAGATTTCGGATCGGAAGAGGCTTCTATTTGAAGAAAAATTGATTTCGAGGAAATCGTCATGCTGAAAATGTTCTTATCAGGAACGTGTTGCAAAGGGTATATTGCAGTTTGATGTTGCCGACTGCTGCTGGATGTTCAGCCCATCCGGATGGATAAAGTTTGCTATATAACTTACAGTTTTCCGGTCCTAGAAACCTATCTATCGAAGACGAGAAGCGACACACTGTGCATGAAGAGCTGGCTTTTTTTACGTCGAATAGACGGCGGGAGTGAATTCCATTTACATGAACTCTTCGTAAGGGAAAACTCAGAGAAATCTGTATTGACTGGTTTCAATGAATAGCTCTCATAATAGTACGTTATATGCGTTCTTTGTAAAGCAATACTTTTCGCATGTTGACGAGATCGATATAGATTAAAAGCGATTACGCTATTAACTTTTCCATTAGAAACAGCTATCTGGGAGTAATGGATTTGAACTTTTCGAGTACTATCGATCGAGTTGAAAAAAAAAACGGATAGCACGTGCCTTTGCCGGGGCTCAAACCAGGATACTGCCTTGACCGGAAAAATCTTTGCCCTGCCCATGGCTGGCAATCAGTTCTAAGCTCACGTTTTCAAACTGCTCCATCTAACTGGCCAGAACCCACGTAAATAGTTTAAAGGAGAACAAATATCCGTGTTACACATGGTACATAATAGAACGGTACAAGCCACCGAACGACAGCGAACTATGAACACTGGCGTCAGTTTGTCGACAAAAACAACCAGGACGTATACGTTCATGCATACATAAAGTAAAAACTATCCGACGTGCAAGGAGAGCGGTGCTTCCACTAGGGCACAGACGGATGAAGGAGAGATTCAAGTTAACCGGCGACATGCCTACAGCCTACCCGGTATACATCGATGTAAACATAAATTAAACGAGCTAGCTACAAAACGATTACTCGTTAGTGACGTGTAGTGTCGTTACTTGGATGGGTTCGAAATTCTCTCAAATATTGTATGTTTATCCAAAGCCGCTTTAACAACTTGTCACAGATAAAAAGTATATCTCATATTGTGTACCGTTTCAATATAAGCACGCTCGCAGTTATTATGCATCGCAGAGATGACGGACTTAATGGACCAATGGTTTTCCGCACGCCCCGTTCGCCCAACAAATCGGCAACACTGCCCGGAGGATCAGGCCGTCCGTTATATGGTGAGCATGCCCTTAATCTCGTAATTTGTCTCTTTGTTCCTGCATAATCAACCGATTCGCGTGGCTACTAAGCGAATCCTGAGTAGCTAAGTGAAGCGTGTCTCTTTTCTCCAATGACAAACGTGATAAGTTACTGCCAGCTAGCAGTGCACTGCTGTTAAAGGCCGCTGTTCTAACGACATGGCACTATACGGTACATCTGTATACATACATATATATATGCGCTGCTGTCAAACGTTATTGTACGCGGTGTTGTTCATAGACTTGTGCAGGGCGTCTTGACATAACACAGATGAAGTCGACGTAACTCAGTACATCTTCCGTGCTCATCGACGATGACAGCAAACATATATCTTTGGCCAGGACGACAAAATGGAGGCGCATGCAACAGCAGAAGAAGTGATTTGTCCGTTCAGCTCTTGAGCCGCAATAGATAAGAGGGCGACGGGGTGAAAACCTCGCCGCCAATGACGTTGATAGTTTCAGACCCAGCCGTACAACATATATGTGGAAATAGTGAATAGCTGCTGCCAACTATTACTGCACTATTTCTACGTGTCGATGTAACTTTAACACTGAGCGTTTGGGCTCCGGCTTTCACGGGCTCGCATGGGTCGCCAAAAGCTGGGTTAAACCGGCACAAAAGTAAAAGATCGACCAATATGAACAGAGGCAGCTAAAATTATAAACGAAAATCAAAAGTTACCAATAGGTCAATCGTCAAATACGAACCGAAATTAAGATAAATCATTGCTGCTTTGGGTAGAATGAAGAACACTAGTATTAATTGGTACGCGGCTGTGCAAGAACAGGGGTGCCGCTGAAAAATAGTAGCTAACAAGTAATCAGTATAACTTGACAGATAGATAAATAGCACATGTACACATACCGCAAATGCATCTTCTATTTATAGATTTAACAACGGTGGATCGAATGGATCCTATTTACTTTATCCGCATCCGCTGTCCTTTCAGCTACCAAAGAGAAGAACAAAACGGAGCTTTGCAACAGCCAGTCAAATGACGATGAGTAATTAATTTTCCAATTTTGCAAAAATATCGCACTTATCGATGGCGACATCAGAATGGACAGCCATATTGGAATAGACCAAACACTGAAACGAGGGGGGTTCGCTGCTATCTAATATATACGCGAGGCATCGATTACTCAATGCTATGTCAACGCAAATTGTGTAAAATTTTAAAATATCTTCCCATAAACTAACAGGTTTAGGGGATGTTCTATATATTGTATCGAAGCTGCATTAACGGCAACAACAGGTCCAGCTGCAAGAGCGGTCTATGCAGGACCGCTAGAGTCGTAGGGTTTACCAATCCTGTCAAAGGCTGACTCAATTCGTTAACACACACACACACTTAAGGTGGACGCCGATAACGAGAAACACCATTTTTTAAGAAGCGCTGATAGCTACGGTATCGTGCAAATCTGCACAGGTCTCGATCAAATGATTCCCGCAAAGAAGACCGTAGCAATACGTCCGAAGTTGTCGTTCCCGTGGCCGACGCTATCAAAATATTCTGCAAATCACCACCACAAGGCTAAGTCAGATCAGATCAAACCAGAGAACGTCAGGTTACTACGATGCTAGCCAACTATTCTTAATCGATATTTATCGCTACACGATAGAACGAACATCTACCACTGGCGACGTTTTTAACCGATACTTTGTTGTCCTTCTCCGTCGATCAGCTAGATACTGCTACTATATAATTCAGTTGAACAGACTGCGCGTGGTTATTCTTCCCTCGGATAAGCACGGAATCGGCCAATGGTCACTCGTGACGAAAATCGACGAACGACCTACGGAGACAAAAATGGAACCAGCCAGTGGACGATTTTACTGCCACGCTGATGAATAGCGATCGAACTGCGACAGGAAGTCCGAGCGATGCGACAGGTTCACCAGGTGATCATCGTCATCAGTGGCCCCGGTGGCAACAATATGAGTCACGTAAGATCGCCTTCATTGCAGTGCAATTTCGTTAGCTCAATGTCTACCGGTAAAGCAAGATCATCTGGGTGTCGTTGCTGGCTTACTGGTCTAATCACATAACTGGTTCGTGTTGTAGCAGTGGCTTGTTTGCTATCTGCCCAAACCGGTTAGTTGCTACTGGCGTGTCGTTGTCGGCCAACAGGCGACACGGTACGCCATCACAATGAAAGCCTGACGCATGATAAGTAGCAGCAAGAGGGTTAATGGCAAACGCGACGCGACAGATACATGGCGCATCAGGCACTAATCCTTTCGCGGCGAGATCTGCCTACATTGCCGCGGACTATCGATGATAATAGTATATCTCTTATTATTATTATCTTAAATATTAATATCGTTGTTACGGTTTAAGTTGTTACTGTCGAAGGTGACAGAATTGTTGTGAGTACGCGATCGTTTTGATTCTATGTTGTTATTATGTCTATAATGGACGAACGACTCTATATGATGGGCTGTTTGTGCTGAATGTCTTTTCGGAAGGTCGGAGAAAAGAAGAGCAGCGAAAATGCTTGAGCTAATTCCTAGGAATTGGATTGCCTGGTTGCATTGCCTTTTGCTCCGTATTTAGACTTGAAGGCCACAACCTAATGCGGGTATATCTAGATTGGCTACCGAAGAACTCGTTAGCACTCGTCAGAACCCCAGACGCAGAATGAATGGTCTTCAGCAGAAGAAAAAAGATACTCGCATGAAGCCAGCCTGCTTAGTGGTTGGTGCACATACGATGTAGCTATGTACGACACATAGATAGACGTAGTGCCTGAGAAATTAGGGAACGTCTAAACTCTTAGTAATATATCTGAATGATGTGCTGTCCTCAGTCTAAGGTAAAAGCAGTGATGACCCATACACCTGACGGGCCTTTCAATAGATACCACAGGTGACTGTTTTGAACGAGTCTGTAATAAACTATAGCGGAGAAAAAAGGCGAGAAGTACTTAGCTGTTTTAATTGTATCGTGTTGTATTGTCTCTAAGTTGATCTACTTGTCTGGTATACTGGAAGCCAACAAGTCTGCAAAAATATGCTTCAATAAACATGATTTGCTTTTACCCGCTCCGAGAGTTTTACAGTCTGATGCATTAGTAACGCTAACAATGGACGAAATGACTGGCCTTTCCTAAAGCCAGCTAGAATCGTAAAATATTATCCATCCGAACACGTAGAATCTCGCCATCCCTCCTGTTTTCGTCGACAAAAGTCAATGCAAGGCAACGGATTTTCAGGGCGCTTCGGATGCCCCCGTGCTGATTTCCTTGCTTGAAGGCTTTTCTCGTGATGTCGCACGAATACAATGTCAGACGCGCACATCAAACCGTATTATCACTAAAATGGCTGATGAGGAGCCTGATTACGTGCGCACGAGCCACACATGGTGCCGCCATCTTAAAGCTGTTTACAGCTATTGTAGATCTGTTTCGCTTCTCGCATTTTCTTATTGGCTAGCCATCAATTTGTCTATCTGTATATATATGAAGTGACACTTCATGCAGAATCGTTAGTCGCTCATTTTATTTTAAATCCAGCATCCTAAACAACGCTACAGATCAACGCCAAGATATTGAGCCTACTCTCATAAAAACCATTATGCATTACCTATGTATGCTGTATTGTCTTTGTTTAGCCTTCCTGTTCTCTCAGTTGATATGGGCTTGTCGTCGAACAATGACGAACTTACTCAAGTAATCACACCACCTTTGGCCTACGCTGGACAACCCCAAAAAACAATAACAGTATCCAGAACAGCAGAGACAGCTGCAATCACAGGACAAAATTGCGCGCCAAGTCCGATAAACGGTCCCCTCACGGCTGACTTTTTGACACCTGTTAATTTTCGTTCCTGTTTAGCGCATGCATGGAAGAGCGAAATTGTGTCTGAAATATTAGGCCAAAGCAGCCGCTAAACGTGATACCTGATTAAAGAAGTGCCAACGCGTAGTTCCAATAAGTAACGATAAACTGGAATAGAAATAGAAACACGTGACGTTTACTATCCCCACTAAAACAGTTAGGATGGACGACCTTCTTCGTTTGTCTTCGTGGCCGGTACTCGACCATCATATGTTATCCCGCTGCCAGTTCAGTCAAGCGTTATCTACGTGCAGCCTGCCTCCCTGTAATAAATCTTGCCAGGAGTACTGGCAGCGTATTCTAGTTGATCCGCAAATAACAACGGGCGCAAACGATTGGAGCGCCTTCTGTTCATTTGCCTTCCTTCAATCACTCAGACGTCACTGAAATGAACCAAGAGTTTGTGCTGAGGTTAGCGCGGGTTAGCGGCCATCCGCATAGGTTATACTGGCTCAAATAGCGCTAAATTATCGGTGGTCCAGCGCCACCCAGCGACAAAACGAAAAGCCCGCAACACAAAGTCCGTTGACTTCAACGTCTCCATTCATCGCTCCTTCTTCTTCCACCTTTTCATTTTCGCAATTCTTACTTAAGGAGGTGGACAGAAATTGACACTTGAGCGACGGTGGCAGTTGCCGTTGGACGTCGAGCGACGAACGAAGGCAAAGCAATGAAACTACGCAGTAGTAAGCGGCGCTTCTTTCCAGAGCGAGCGCAAGAGAAACAGGAAAGGGCGGACCCATGCGGCCGCTGATCGATCGAACCCCGAACCAACCCACAGCGAAACGAGACAGTGGCTCGTACTTTACCGTCGGCATCAGCAAAGCAATGGTCTACATCAATATCGACTTTTATTCCTCTGGCCGACATCTTTACGTTTTATGTAGTTAGCTGGCAATCCTGCCGGGACGGAAATCGCTCTCTTGGCCAGCTCCTCTTGTCCCGTTTTCTGGATGCTACTGACCGCCATAAATGCACTGCTCTATCCCTATTCTATTCTGTTGTCCATTGGCTGCTGCACTGGTCGCCGCTGCCGGACAACACTGAGTCATCGTGAGCCGTCGCGTGTTGGTCGTCGCCTCACGTCGCCGCAACCTTGGTCTTAACAATAAACACGTTATATATATACATATATATATATATACACTGGTAGCAGTAGTAGCATTTGGGAGGAACAAGGGCGAGGAGAAGCACTAGCCGCGAAACTGGGTTTTCGGCTCTTTCGATTTGTGCTGTCTCGCTGCCTCCGTTGCTTTTGCCAACGGCCGTTGGCCCGCCTAGGCCCATCCGTGCGCCATCATCGGTTTTTCTGGTCTTTCGACTTGTGGTGGACGAAACACAGGACGAAGGCGCAAATGCTGCAGCCAAAGACGGGCAAAGCAACTCTTCGCGTCGAAAACAACGAATGCATCCAACCGACAGGCGGGATCAGCCGCCGACGACAACGGCAACGTTGCTTTGGCCGCACTGAAGCCACTCCGGGCGGCGTGGGGATTTCCTTCTACGTATCCTTTATTCTACCTTGGCTTCGTTTAGCACTTCGCGACATGTATGTACTGCTGCACTAACAACCAAGAAGCAACGATGATCACTTCTCTTCGGTTCTTTCGCAGAGAAAACGATAAGGACAGGAAAAATAAAAACAGCTTGATCCACCATATCGTGGGGGGAACCGCGAGCTCTTGAGTAGGGCGAGCTGCGCTCGCGCATGAAATGACAGCGCGCTATTACCGACGGCATCAGAACTAAAAGCGACTATACGTGACCGAAAGCGCGACAGGCAGGTCAAGTTGAACAAAGACAGACGCCAGGGAAAGCTGGAGGATCGACCATCGCTGCTGGTGAACGCGCTCATCGCGTAAGTGGCCGTAAGGCTATCTGTTTGGAAGTTCTGTGTGATAAGTATCACGACAGCTGAAGTACACTTGTTTTACTCATATTGTCATTTGATGTCTATCATCTGGTCGGACCAAGTAGTTTTGTGGTACCTACTGTGTGATACCTAAAGTGATAACTACTGATTCACATATAAGGGGGCTCTTGCGTAGAATACTTTTGTGGGGCGAAATCACGTCTCCTGAAATACGTTTAAATGCATGAAGCAACAAGTACTTACTCGTAGGGGCACATAGTTAGTTTGCTGCAGGAAACTAGGTTTTTAAGAAGTACGCTCAAAATGTAGTTCGCTCGGTCTAAGGGTCATCGGTCAGCGCGCCGAACTTCCAGAGGATGGGGTTTGGCACGGCACGGCCGGAGGAAAAACGACACCCAGTGCATGAAACGGGACTGTGACCGAATCCTCGGGAAGGGAAAATGCTTTTGGAACGCCACTCAAGCGCAACCGTTAGTAGCAAAAGCGGGGGCACATCAGAATAACGACAAAAAGGAAAGTTAGCGATGCAGAGCCACTATATGCATCCGACCGTTCCGACGCGCGTTCATCCTTCTGTAAATCGCGCGTGAAAATCGCCTCATCTTCTTTTCTTCTTCGTCCACGCCGCCGTTGCCCGTGTGGTCCTGGCGCTTTGCCGTCGCTCGCCACTAGAGTGACGCCGCACGCAAGCAAGCCGGCCAACTTCATGCCGAGGGACGAAGCTCCGGAGCAACACCAATCAAGAGCTGGGATGCGCAACACTGGCCTGTACCCTCTGACGTCTACATAAGTTCAGCGTTCTATATGGAGATAGTATATATGGAAGAGTCTGTCGAAGTCAGAAACAGGCGAGAAAGCACACAGACAGTTCAGTCGGTTGGTCCGCATCAAATCGGATCTTCTGTCCTGTTTTTCAGCTTCGGCAGTTCGATGATACCATAAGCACTTTCGTGGGTCGTTTATTACGCTGTGGCTGGCTTGTAGCTTGTCGTAGAAATTCTGGAGGTAAACCGCCAAATACGTCGTCAGCGCCGGAGCCTTCCGCGCGCTGTCTCGCTGCGATCGGAAGTCACTGTGGTGTTCTGCTCACATCACCAGTGTTATAGCGACTACTACCGGCTGAGAACATTGCATATCGAGGACTTGTCGCATTACGACAATCACGCTGTCCAGTTGGGTTGCAGCGCGGTAATCATAAACACCGGTAACGGTGCTGGGAGCATCGCCTGCTATGAATCCCGCTCCATTGAGGAGACGATGGTGGGTTTGGCTCGCAAACGTTATTGTCGTTCTGGGCCGTGGTATTGTTCTTCTCACTCCCCTCTCATGTGGCTCGATGGCGTGACAGTAACAACAGGGACGGCG
Organism: Varroa jacobsoni; assembly: GCF_002532875.2. Taxonomy (NCBI): domain Eukaryota; kingdom Metazoa; phylum Arthropoda; class Arachnida; order Mesostigmata; family Varroidae; genus Varroa; species Varroa jacobsoni. The sequence continues at coordinate 48,058 of NW_019213847.1, read as the reverse complement.
ACGATACCGCAGATGTCGTTGAGGAGGACCGGAGACGATGTCCAGTAACGGCAGGCAACTGACGTCGTAATGTTGCAAGGCGTTTGTCCACACAAATGCAGTCAAGCTTAGATCGATCAACGTAACGATCAATCTAAAAAGAAAAAATGGCAACACTTGTTACACGATTCTACCAACACGCATTGTAAGCATCAATCTAGCCTACGTTTATCCAATATCTACAGTTTTACTTGATGGGTCTACTAAACTGACGTAGACCGATCGAATAGCTAAGCCCTCATCATCCTGATCATCGTAAAACTGTCTCTATTGTACACGCGTACCGAATGTATTATACATGCCCCACTCGAAGTTCATGGCCGCTTGTCATTGTCATCTAGTTTTTTAACCGTTGGGCGAAATAACAGCAATCAGTGTCTTTAACAAGTGACCTAAGCTTCAAATTGTATAGCATCGAAATATATGTACAATTACTCGACTAGGAAGGTGGGCGATTAAATCGATACTCCCATAAAAATCAAGACACGTTGCCGACCTAATTGCTGGTTAAGTGATGCCCAACCATTTAAGCACTGGCCAGCCGTAAACGAGCGATAATTAGACGTCATAGCAGTGGTAATATTTTTTGGGTTGGTGCTAATCGATGTGAGGCATCCCAGTCAGAAACTAAACTTCTGTTATTTAGAAAAATCAATCTATTCAAGCATTTTGTCGAACTAATAGATTTGGCTATGTCGCTCGTTATGGGCAGTTGGAAGGGGCGACGCTTTGGTTTTTTCTTTCGATCGTTCACAGTTTGATTGAGCGCCCTTTATCACACTGCTGTGGGTCGCGAACGAAGAGCTTAGAAAATGCTCAGCTACACGCGCTGACCGGTGACGCTTTGGTTGTGGCACTATATCGTATTCCCAAAATGGACACACAGGGAGATCACTGCAAATATCGACCTATAACTTGGGCACATAGTCTACGTCGTATTTCTTTCTGTCTTTTTTCAGATCGTTGGATACCCATCGCCCAAAATGATCAGGGCCATCTGAACACGTAAATAAGTATTCGGGAGTTCCGGCATCGTACATAGTCAGATCTTTTCGAACAGATGTTTCATCCCGCACAAATTTTACTTCTGACGAAATGCATCGCTCTGTTATTAAATTATGAATAAGAAGCCATAATAGAGCTCCTTGGGACGAAAAGTCATCTAGCCATAATAATGCTATTTTCTTCCCTTTCATCGAGCGTTAGTCGGTAAGGTTAACTAATCACGTGGAAGGCTGTTAATATAATATAGGTATATAGTGAATAGGACGAATTAGCTAACAGCTAGCCATACGTCTACTCATTTAAGCCATTAAAAGATAGCACATCCATGATAGCATCTTTGAGACTGTGTGTTCCTAAGGGTCTGAACTTCCGCTAGACCGAGGCTCGACCTTACACTTATACCCATCGAAGGTCCAAAGTGGATTTTCTGCTAAGAAGAACACTTGCAGGCACTGCAGCTTATTTTCTATCCCTTTTAACCATTTCTCCATAAATGTCCCTGGATGTTGATCGCTCTCCGCTTAAGTCCTACTCTCTGAGGCCGTGGTTGTAGCTACGGCTCAGGAGTTCAGAATCGCTGTGCGGGTCTCTTATAGTTTCGAAAAAGTACATAGGAGTATATCCGCGATATCTGTCGGTCACTTGCTTTCCCGAACTTACCGCTATCGTGTTGACTGCGTCTAGATACTAGTAGTTCAACTGTGTAATAATAATCTATAGGTTGATCTCAGCATGCTAGGCACGTACGTTGCGGGACATAAGCCGGCTCAAAACGAACAAGACTACTCTCTTTTTCCTGGTCCTCTTTTTTTCTATTGAATTTTCAAGAAGGCACCAGCCACGGATGGCGCAAGATAGGACGGACGAAGCTGCCAGCGACCGCCACCCAACACAGCGTCATAAGGTATCGGCTGTGGCGTTCTTATTGGCTGTGCTTTTCTTTTTCTCGTCGAACGAGAAAAAGAAGAAGGTCGAGAACATTGAAGGCAGAGAAAGCCTCAAAACAGAATCGACACAGACTGCAAGTCGGGGCTTGCTTCTTCAGAAGGCCAATCGCTAGCACTCAACCGACCCGGCAATTCGTTTCGAAGTTAGGAAGGACGCGAAAAAGAACTGGTTTGAAGAGTACCCTTTGCTAGAAGCGGCAGCGTGTAGTAGGGGTGGTAGATGTCCGTTGAATACTGACGACCCGGTCGCGGAACATTTCTCTGGGGCCAAACGATGTTCGGGGCAGTTGGGCGTCGGAATTCGGCTAACTGGCAGATAGTTTTACATTAGGCGATATGTATCCGTACCGATGCAGTTGGTACTACACTGCTTAGGTAGCAAGGTGGGATGCCGCCATCTTACACTACGCTCGCCAGTATTAAGTAGAAAAGGACTGCGCCTAGCTACGAAATATAGGAATGTTATAACAGCTTCCCCCTAGGTAGACCACTTCAAGTATGATTTAGTGAGTAAATGAGTGACAAGCCAAGCAGGGAACAATAGCAGCAGTGTACTGGCTTACACGCGTTAGTGCCCGAGAACGTCACAAAAGGCAGTTTATAATGATGCCATCTGGATACGCGCTATAGTGTGGCGATTTCCATATATAGTCCTATAATATATGGGCGAAGATCGTTCATGTTGCTCGTCTTGTTCTCCCTTTTGTTCGAGTAATTCAAGTTCCAGCGATCAGACGCGCTGGTTTGAACTTAAATTGATTTCCTAACTAATCAACGATACTGTTACCCGCAGTTGGGAATTTAGTTGACAATGCTTATGACGCAGTTCTACAGTAAGTCTACTACGTATTTAGTGACGAAAGGACGATCGAATATAGTAATAAGGGCAACGATAATAGCAATAAGGGTTTTCGTTGATTATGTCCTTCTGTTCTACAAACAAATTGACCTGGGCACGATTGACGTCTCTGCTATTAATATTTTTCAATATTACTGATGATAACGAATATACTATGTGATAAAACATTAAAAGTAGAGGCCGGCGTATCTTAACTACAGCTCATCTAAACGCGTAGATTATTTGTTTCCCCAGCTATCGCACTATAGGATGCTTCACGTTGAATCAAAGCTTCACGACAGGCCAAGTACGTACGGATTCACGCATCAATTTTCATCTGCCGCGCCGATACGATACCCAAATCGTTGTTCGAAAAACTCGGCGCGAGCGAACGCCGCTAAAATGTAAACCAAAGATATACTAGAATATAGGCGGAGATACTAATCTAATATAATATGAAATGTATTACTGCAGCCGCTGTTCCCCATATCAAATACCCCGGAGCGGTACGGAGCAGTTAGTAGATATCTAGCTGATCTGAACACTTTTTCCGTCTAACGATGTTAATAAATAACGAGTGATGAGACTAATTCAATAAGGGTGCGTAAATGGTCGCTACCTAGAAGTAAATATTAATTAGATTGAGCCCAACAAAACTTCTCGCTCGGGAAGGGATTGATTGAAACAAATTGATGGATGGACAAAAGCCAGCGATCCTAAAGGGAGCTTTTGTACCCGGCTGGCTCTAGCCGCACGTCAGGGGTTATCTTTTCATTTCAATCTATGTTGTATCTTTCTCTTTCAGTATACATTGTCTATATTGCCTCGCCATAAACGGAGAAAACAATACGTTACTACTGATGTCTGTACGGATGAACGTGCTGATTGTGCGTGTATGTGCTCGCATCAATGAGAAAACTAACTGCCAGAAGCAGCAGCAATCGTAACGCTGCTATTGCGCTCTATGCAGACTCGTCTGTCCGAAATTAACGCTTGTGACCCGACTGCGATGCAACCATAAGGAACAACGAGCGCTCTCTTCCTGTTTCACTGTATCAGTCTGTCAATTTAGCACGTATAAATCTCGAGTAGCAGCTAAGCAGCTCTGGACACGTCAAAGTACATGACCTGTTTAATAACGTGCCAGGCTAGAAGTAAACACGTATCATAGAAGCCCTACTGAGGGCCAATATTGGTCTTCCAGTAATCTTTGGTTTGTGGCATCGGCATTTGCTGTTGCCCCTAGAAAGTGCCAGCCTCTAACCGTGAAGCAACGGAGCGATGGCGGGAGAAATTTTTATAGAGGTGATTTACGAAACAGACGGCAACTTAAACGCAAACCGGTAGCTATTCTTCATCCTTAACTATATCCATATCTCTGTCGGTCAGCCATAGGACACAGACTGTCCTAGATTCACCACTGGAACGTTGTTTCTACAAAGAAAAAGCTGGAGGAGAATGCGGGATCAACGGAGAGTGTTATCGTTTGGTGTAATTAAAGGCTTTTACGACCTCGTTATTTATAGCCAGCCTTCTGCTTTTACGTCCAAAACTAGGTCTACTCACTCGGGTAGCTCTAAAAAGGTACGTTGTACTTAATTTGTTTCCGACCGGACGCCACGAACCCAGAAGGAAGGGACAATCGCAAAAATGCCGTTACTTAGAAATACTGCAGTCTGCTGCAGGCTAGCTGACGTAGAGGTGCCTGATCTGTTACAATTTTGGCAAGGACAGAACTTTGTCTCCAGACCTCAACGTGTGAGCAATATGAACAGCTTACGATCCGTAGCAACAAAAAGACAAGCCAATATCGTTTTTGACACAATGGTACGATGTTAAGATGGTTGCAGGCTAGATTATTTTCTTCCACAAGAAATCAATGCTGGCTCTGCTGCTGCTGCTGCTAACCAGACCGGCGTCCTCTGTTAATAGTGAAGATCGGCGATGGGACTTAGTACGATAAGACCTATTAGGCGGAAAATTAATGTCCATTGAATTCAATGGATCTTTATTGAATCGTAACGTATTTGGTTGAACTGCAGTGGACAGACAGGAGAGAAAAAACTGTAGAATGATGGCGGTGTATTACTGGAAGATAATACCAAGCTTGATTTTGGCATGATCGAAGCAATCCGCTGCATACGCTTGACAACAATTTTGTTAAGTGTCAACAGCAATTTAGGCGATTCTGTATAAAATTGAAAAACAGACCCATTGCTTTGGCATCGCTTATAAATACGTAGTAGTATGCTCGAACCTACTCGGTGGATTTTTGTCGCTCTATTATTCTGAGTTTTCCGTTTTTCTCGTTGTTTTTGTTGCTCTTAATTAATTACTGGTATTGTTTTCGATGCGACCCAGTTAACAGGGCATGCTTTTCTAGATGAGCGACATTATGGCGCGTTACTGAAACGTCATTATTAAATACCCTTTTGTTACGATAGATGACAAATGGGTGGAAATAAACGTCATCTACATTAGCTTGTTGCGCGCTGGTGCTGCTACTAGTGAACCGTGTCACGATTTCGCAATTCTTTGGATTTGCAAGGCTTTCCTGAAAAAAGAAACTTTTATCTAGTTCTTATGTTGGCATATGATAACAAATAATATACAATAGGCATACATTTTACTAGGAAACTATATGCGCCGCATGTATTTCTAACGAGGACGATGACGCACCGTCGGCGCATCGAAGTAAGTTAGTACGTAACGAGCTTAGCCTGAATCAGGCCGTTTTAATGTGCATGTACTTTGTAAGTATGGCTTCCGGATCGTCTTGGAAGAACACTGGCCTTCTGTACTGCATCTAGCGGAAGCGTCGAAAACATTTACGCAGTCGTATCGTCGAAGGTGAAGTTGCTGGTTAACAAGCTGACGCTATCGGGTTCGAAACCACGTATTGTTCGATAGTTGAATATCGTTGAGGCTCGGTAGCTGATAGCTAGGTTATACTTTAATAGGCTCGACGGATCTCAACGAATGCTTTTCCAGAGCAACTCACAATCAGATATATTATAGAGATCCATTACCCAGCTTACTTTTAATTAATTATTATTATTTTGCAAATCGGTATGTTCTAGTACGACGAACCGTTTCAGGCTACTGACTTTCTATCTATTAGCATCGCCATTATTAATCCGTAGCCTTTCACCATATTCACCGTTTACCGCTTGTCGTCACGTTTTAACGTGTCTGTGTGTACGGAAAAGCGCACGAATCGCTTGCATCGTCATGCTGTGAGGGCAACACACTTTGTCAGCGGGCGACAGCTTACGCTCGTTCCGCCGCGACGACAGATGACTGTCACGAAACAAACACCATCGTGGACACGATAACGGCCAACGTAGATCACTTTTGTTCTTTTTAGCCATTATATATCTATCCATAGCTTCCATTCCAGCAATTGGTTACAGAATAATTCAATCACCTATACCAACATCCACAGCTGAAAGCTGCACGTTCGATAACGCCAAAAATCGTTCCTCTCAGTTTTCCAAAGATTTAGTTGATTTGTCATCAATTTTATATTGTTTTTATATATGTTTGCATGTAAAACCATGTATTTGATTCTTAAATTGGTGTCAATCCACAGTCGTTTCATGGCCAGACCCTTGCTAGTCTGGCCCGTCTTGCCTTATGCCCCTGTCGCAGATGATCATATGCGTATCATAAACTCGTAGTACCGAGTCGTTCATCAAATTGTCTATAAATCAATCAGTGCAAAGAGAGACGATCTCAGGAAACAAGAAGAAGATGAAGTTAGCAAGGATTCTGATTCGATCTGCAATAGCAAGAAAAACCACAAAAGCCTAACCGCGACCAGAGCCACTATAGAGCGTACTTGATCGTCATGTTGTCTTTCTGCAAAGACTTCATAGGAATTATAGTACCGGAGTCGAACCGTTCTCTAGTACAGTTTCACTGCGAGCAAATAAAAAGAAACGAAAACGTTGCAAAATGCATTCTTTTGTCCTGTCGCGGTGTCCCGTAGTCCCCTAGAAAAGAGACGCTGTATTCTCGCCCGGAAGACGAGCGGGAAGATGTCGTCCATTGACGGATTAAAAGCTCCATTCCATTTTCTCCCTAAAAGTCATTCAGTGCATACGCAGACCTGTTGTAGCGTCACCATGCGTTTTAACTGCCGTCAAATAAGACAGAGGGCGAGGCCAAAACGCCGATAGCGTCAGAAATTCACAGACATCTCTAGCGTTGAGTGAGTCGGCCATAATGACTGAGTGCAATAAAGGCAACAATGACAACTATTGCTACTACTGCCGTTGTATAGGCGCCAACGTTATCTTGGCAGTCGAGAGCTGTGCGAGGTCGCATAATCGCACTTCGTCATTCCGGTCGTGTTTCGTAGCGATGACGGAGTTTACTCGTTGCGTTCGCGCGCTCGATAACAAACTTGATTTGCGCGGTAAAACCAGTGACGAGCGTCAGAGAGGAGCCGTTATAAATATCCTATTTCTACCTGTTTTTTTAACGGGCTGACGCTGATTGGCATGACCAAGTTTGCCGCTTCCATTTCATTATCTGGGTAGCCAACGAGCGTGCTGTCACTTATACCTGCTATCTTCTTCTTGTATATTTGATTACAGTCGTTCCATTATAGAGTGCCATCTTGCGCGTGGCTTGTGGACGGTGTAAATATTTGTATTCAGAAACAGTAATTTGAAGATATTTAGTTGGCGAGCACAACGCATATTGAGAAGTAATGTGATGGTTTGTTACGGAAGCTTTTTAGCGCGGTGTTGGTACGTATAGCTAAAACACAATATTTATCTGGAATAAATGACGACCTGTCGCTATTGGCCCCCGGAACGTCATTAATAACAAAGTGCATACATTCACATTAAAGGCTACGGGCATTTCTTAGTGTCTGTCGACATAAATGAGAGTATTTCAAATAAGTGTTTTTTTTTTCATAGTAATTTCTCCGTTAGAGCAAGTCTATGCACAATCCAGAAATTACAAAAATTCTTGGAACCGTTTTTATACGATTCAAACACTTACATCATATATATGCAAGCTTTTATTCGTTTCTAATAAAAGAGAATGTCTATAGAGATCCTAAGCACATCCACTTCAAAAGCGTGTCCTTTTTTTTTTTATTATAGTGATTCCCTATATTTGAACATCATATGGGCCTGTTCGTCTGTGCGCGTATATGCACAGTACTTGGCCGTTTACCGTTCTTCATTTCAGCATTATCTTCCAACTCATATACGAACACAAAGTAAATAAATGAATCACTATATTCGTGTGGTCAGCTGTTTGTTTGTTTTGTCGAATACCGCATTGACCCAGTTACCTCATCCGTCGCGAGATTGACCAACGGAATTCTTGGATGGAAGTCTTCTGCTGAGTTTCACTCGATCAATCCGACCACTTCACATACATTTTTTTTTACTCTTTTTCTCTTGTTTCTGTTCCTTTTCTCTCGTACAACAGGCCCATGCCTTTCGGATACGTGCTGCCGGTGGAAGTCCGGCTATGTCGCCCCCGAGCGCGGAGGGTTCAATAGGCAGTGCCGATAATTACATCGGCGAGAATGCGTGTGAGCGTGCACAAAATTGCGTCGCTTGTGCACTTCGATCTTAACGCCGTTGCCTTCATAAATTGCCGGTACGGTAGATTCTCCGCTACGGGTGCGGCGCCGTACTTACGTACGACGTTTTTAGGCGGCAAGAAGCATTCAACATTGACCTCAGCGTCCGCTTTCACTTGGATGCAGCACGAACCCCCTTGGATACACACGTACATATATATTTATAAAACAACTTATATATATATATATATATATATATATATATATAAGTCAGACAGACAAAGCTGAAACAGATGCGCAAGGCCCTGTTTATGGTCCTGGCAGTAATAAGAAGAGAATTTTTCCTACCTTAAAAGCCAAATGGCTAGCAATTGATATTTGAAAATGCAATGTTCTTAAGTGGTACATTGGATTACGTGTGTTTAGGAAAAAAAACCAGAAATATATGACGACTATATATGATGAGGTATCATCCTTTATGAGAGTTCCGTGTCCGGAAATCACTTTAGTGTCAAGAAATTATAATTTCAACAGAACCGCATGGTGCAGATGGTAGAATGAAGTCCAATTGATCATATCAAGCTATACTTCCGTTCTTCGACTTAGATTCCTACTTCTAGTTCCTGTCAATATTAGATAGCCTAGGTATTTTCTATATGTGCTAGAACAAATATAGTTTTTCTGTTACCGTTATTTGGCTTATGACGCATTCTTCCTATTGTTGTTTGTAACTGTTTACTGGTTACATGGATCGTTCTTTCTGTCCTGCCTTTGTATTTCTTGAACTGTTTGTCCTTACTGGAAGCAATTTTTTCAGTACATACCGTCATGTCCATGTAATGTAACCATGCTATGTTAATACTAGTAAACGCCAGTATTTTTACATCTATATGTCCATGTATAAATATTTATTGCCGTATAGATTATGAAAAAAACAGAGCGGATTTTTTTTGGTAGCATAGACTAAGACACACTGCTTTTTATTATGGGCATTAGCAGCGACAAACTTATTTCATGGGAAGGTCGTGATCGAGCGAAGTGTGGTGAAACAGGACGCGCCCTGTTATTATTACATTAGGCAATAGTCGTTTGTCCAAAATGATCGCCAGCTCAGCTCCTATTGTTTCGCCCCAGCCAAAAAATAACTGATTGACTAACTTAGTGACTAACTGGTTGTATCTGGTCGTTACGATTTTTCCATTTTTTTTGACTCATTTTTAAAGTTTGCTGGTTTGCCTTGCGGGCTTCTTGGTAGTTGCATAGTTCGCCCAGTCATGTTTGCTCTGTTACTGCCGCTGCTACTACTGCTGTTGATAATGATATTTCTACTGTTGTTTCTACGGCGAGCAAATGTACACGCATTCAAAGGGCTCCAGCTTGAAAATGTCCGGCTTCCAGAACGGTCCCTAAGCCACCCAGCGCGGTCCAAAAGCGGCTACGGTGTCCCACCTACACACCCACTATTCACGCTCATAATTGAATTTCTTATTAGCTCTCCATAAACAAATAGAATAGACTGTACAGATTATATATCTCTACTGACAGTATCGGAACAACGGCGGATAATAATGATACATATAAATATCTAGAATATTATATTCTGTATATAATTTGTAAGTGGTTTTTTAGTATATGCGTGGATGAAATTACGCAGGTAACTAATATGAAGAAGGTCAACAGGGCACACACGTAAATCTACAAAAGGTAAAACCAAAACAGCTCTGCACTTATTACAGCCTTAATTCAAGTATTTATAGTACCATATAGATTTCATAGTGAATATATTATGCAACTGATTTTTACATTAGGAGAATGTGCCTTTGAGTATAATGGTGGTTGGAGCGTTTTTTTTTTTGTTCATGAACACATTAAATGTGGAAAACGATTTAAAATTATTTGCGAGAACGGCAAAAGTGTCCTTAAATGCCTATCGATTGCAGAGAATGATTATAATATTGTTGCTATTGTATGAAGTCACCAGGTACTTTAATGTCTTGTCCTTGATGTTTTGCAGTGCCCGATATTGATGGCGGAGCATGCGATCTCTGTCCCGTAGATTAATTCATTCAAACTACCATTTTTGGCTATACAGCTAGCTTTTTATAGAGCTGAGTGAGGTTTGAGTTGTCTGCAAAGAAAGAAGCAAATGCTCTTCTTGAAAAAATTTCTTTCCTTTTCTTGTTTTCCCAGGTTAAGGGAAACGTCCAGTAGGTCTAGTAGGGGTCTGCAGGCAGAATCGTTTGCACAGCGAGTAGGTGCTAGAACTAAGTTTCGCAAATAGAAATTGTCTGTTCTAAGTAAAGGGCGATAAGCATGACATAGCCAACGAGATTATTTGCCACCTAATTGGGTCTCATTGTGTAACGTCAAATGTTTCATGCTAACTTTTTCTTTATTAAAGAACTACACTAGTACTGGCACTATTACTGTGAACTTAATATATTCCAATCTACTCCTTCTTTAGTGATGATATAGCGTTAACCCATCATCGGAATCAGTATTCGGTGCTTCAGATCCGATCGGCCAATGAAATGCGACAGCTTTCAGTACCGGGCCAAGGTGCACCCGTTACGCGAGATACCTTGCTTGTAACTCTGAGCCCTTATCATTAATATTCATCGTCGCGCGTTCATAATACGCACTGCAGATGGAAACTATCAGAGTCAGAACCTGTCGACAGCTTCTGTTCAATCAAAAGACAGCGAACTATTTTTAGCTGAATGAAGAATTTCCATAAAAGAGTGAGTATCTAATGTGATAATATCATAAACCAAAGATACGCCGATGAACCACGTAACTGTCTGTAACGGGACATTTTTTCAGTATAATTTATCCAAAAAAAAAAATAAAAGTTTGACAATTAAAACTGCGAGCAAGAATTATGTTCAAACAAAAATTCAACTATAGTAGATAATGGCTGTGTGTAACGTACCTGCCAAATGTAAAAAAAAGTTTCTCCGAAGACCAAGACTACACAGGCCTTACATTTAACAGTTTTTTTTTTTTTTTTTTTTAACCATGCTATTGTTAATCAAGTATCGAGGGAGAAATGCAATAGCAGTTAACAGAAAAAAGCCATATTGTTGTATATCATCACCATATACTAGCCTAATACAACTCGTCGCCGAAGAGCAAATGTAACCACTTTAGCTGAACTAATATTATTTATTACGAAAAGTATTACTTCGACGCTAATGCGCGATAACATTGGCCGTATATTGCAACCGCATATGTCAGAGAATACTGGCTGAATTCCGCTGACAACCTATGTACAATAATGCGTACGTTTCTGTAACATTCTGTTCAACTCGGAAACTTCGATTGTGGCTGATTGTAGGTCGCGTGCTCAAAGTCGTTGTTTGTTTCCCGTTTCCATGCGACTCGATTTAGTGTTTTTGTGTATTCCCCTGTTTCTAAAAGCTTATCCACTCTATCCCCCAACAACAAGCGTCGTTAAGCATGGGCGTTTTCAGCGACCATTCGTATCACCCGCCTGAATCTCATGATGACCGTATGTCATTCCCGCAGTCCCAGCTGCGTCGCGGATGCGCTTGCTACAAATGATGCACAGGCAATGGCACCAGCAGTCCCAAGAGCTCAACTTGGAGACATGTGTACAGAAGCAAAGCGCAAAACAGAGATAGTCTAAGACCCGTCGCCACCGTTGCTGCAGCGAAACTGGTAGGAAATTGAAGTAGTGATAGTAATGGCCGTCGTTCGTCGTACGTTATCGTATACATACATACAATGATTCTGTCTACCTTCGAGCCGCAATGAGTATATGCCTACACTGTATTTGGTTGGAGAAGCCGTGCTCCGCGACTTTGCACTGTGCTGAGTGTATTCGTACGCGTGTGGGGCGACGCCGCACCCTCGACCGAACGAATGGGGCCCAGAGCAGGCTGATAGCAGCCGAGCAAGCCAACGATCACATAGGTAGTCGGCTTGTCATGCCGACCTGCCTGCTAGCTTGATCAGATAAACGGCAATGCAACAATGCCGCCAGCGCCCGTTCCATAACAGAGCACTCTGGAGTGATAGCGTGAAGTAGCGTCGGGTCCGGTCGCCACTGTGGTCATCAAGATCGACGTCAAGATCGGCGGCATTAGCAGCACGAGCAGCAAAAAACACTACTATCTTTCATCGTTCCCCAATGAATCTCTGCTGTTGACTGCATTTGCGAAGTTGGCGCGATGACTCCGCACAACAAGTGCTTCGTTTCGAACGTCGTTCATGGTCACGAACGTCGCTATGGAGAAGAATGAAAGAAGACAAGAAGAGTACATGTATGCGTGGAAGAAGATGGCGCAAGGATCTGAACAGAGAACTGGTCAGTGAGAATAAGGCGGTATCGCCAAAAAACGTCCTCGAAGCCAGCAGATTGGCACGGCTGATTGATGCGAATACAATAGTACTATGCTATTTTCCAAACGGCACTAGGTACACCGACTGGGATGCCTGAGGGGAACTATGCGCTAAAGAATTCGATACCAACTCGCGCAAAACCGATTAGTGGACCACGATCGAAACAAACGTTCAAACAGCTACACACAGCCTTAAGGAGAGCATCGAATTTTTTCATTCTTACGCAGACCACACATTGGTGCTGCAATGTTATCAGAGCTCGCAATGCTACTGAAAACGGCTAATCCCTAAGTAAAAAAGAAACATTGACATTTATGCGTGCCGTTAGCGTTCGAATCGAGTGCTTTATAGATATTTACGGTTAACGGACTCAAACCTCAAGCGGCGACGTAACACAAATGGCGCCAATCCAGTTGTTATTCTGATGTCGCACTGGACAAGCTTTAACTATCTTGTTGATTATTATTTGCTATCTACTTGACAATAACACTGTTATTTGCTTCTAGCGTGGTTGGTGGCTTCGTACAAAAAGCGTCAATTATCCGCCCCGTATCAGCCCTCTGATCAATCGGCGACATACAGCTACTGGCAAGGAACAAGGCTCCTGATGAGGTTGAATGCATCGTGGGACGTCGAAGCTCGATCACACAGTGGGACGCGGCTAGGCGATCGTGCTTCGGGCAGGAAAGAAGAATAGTTTAGAGAAAATTATAGGGGATATGACAGAAGACGGCGGTAGTTACAACTCTGACTCTACATTGCGTAACAGACGACTGAGCGACATGTGGTGTGGGTGTAGGCGATACCGTTGGAACAGTTAGAGAAGACAGCTTTCACTGAAATAATCATTGCGTGACGTACGCTTTACATTCCTATCTAGGACTAGAGAATACGCGTGCGTACAAGACACAAGGACATCTGAAGGTTATCATAACAGCTACGCTTGTCGCAAGGTCTTCAAAAATCGCTCAGCGGTTCACTGCACATTGGTGAACAATGATCGTTAAGGTCCTGTTCACTAGCTCAGTCAGTGAAGATCAGTTAGATTGAAAAAGGCTAGGTCTTGTCATTGCACGCCGTTTGCAATGGCATGCAATGACGCCCGCCCCATTCATTAATGTCTGAAAGGGGCGGGGGTCGACTCGAAAAGAGTAAAGCAGCCCTTTGTGAGGCAATCGAAAATATTTGGCGATAGGACGGCCAAACTTCAGGAAAGGGAGCTACGAAGCTTTTAATTTGCTGGAAGCTTCCAAGAACCTCCGACTATCAAAAATGTCAATAATATTCGAAAGAAGTTCCTTTAAGACCCATGAGAAATTCACACGCCTGCGCTTTGTGTTCGGCTCCGTTGACCATTTGATACCAAGACGATTTAGATCTAGAATCACCAATCAAATGACGAGCAATTAGGGTATGACTTGAAACATTGTGTTCATATTTGATTTTCTAAAAGTACCACGATCAATTGGTACGTCGCAACTGTCCTCTTTATATAAACGATGATCTAATATAAGCGAATCCTAGTGATAGCATGCAACTAAATGGGTCTGGGTCAGTTATGAGTTGTTAGTTAATATTAGTGATGCAGGGCATAAACGCGGTTTTGTCTTAGATATATCAATACCTCTGAGCGGTTGCTTGCAATTCTCGCTGTCTAAATCTGATGCCTGAGCATTTTAAGGTAATGGTGGATCAAGCAGTTGTCATATCTTTTACGGTACTCATATCAACCGCCATGTTACATATGGTAAATTTTTTAACGATATCCACGTTGCAATACCGCCTGTTTCCTACAGCCACTGAAAGGTGTTCGACCAACAATATCAAGTTCAACATAGCATCTCATATTAATACTTTGCAAAAGCCACAAAGAAGGGAGAAAACAGAAATAGTGATATACTACGACTATAACTGTTATCCGCGATTTAATAAAAAATGAAATGTTCCCATAAATCGGGTGGTATTTTTATGTTAGGCCCCATTTAAATGATCTCTCCCTCCTTTCGCAGACGGTTATAGCCGTCAGCTGTTCTAATACTATACCAAGCGAATTCACAGACACAGTGTGCAAACTTATTCTTGCAGAGTCGGTTTTCCAACGCCCAGAAGCAGCGTAGATGCCGTCTTCAAAAGTTGCATAACATACAACTTAAAACAATAACAGCAGAACTAAAAATAGCATCGATAATATGATGGAAAAGAAAAATCTCTTTATGTTTTCTCTTTTTATATTGTCTCGTCATCTCGTAGTGAGTATAATTTTTGTAGATATTTTTTTTACCAATTGTTACTTTCAGTCTAGACCGCGATTCGTGCCTGACCTATTGTCGTTCTTTTCATTTCGAGATAATTTCAAGCAGATCCTCGTGCGACGAAGGTGAATATATATTTTCGATGAACGAAAGAAAAACGAACTGGGACCTTTGCGTCACTCTTTGCGCGACCACCACAAAATGGTCCCGTCAAATAGGA
This sequence comes from Varroa jacobsoni, assembly GCF_002532875.2. NCBI lineage: Eukaryota > Metazoa > Arthropoda > Arachnida > Mesostigmata > Varroidae > Varroa > Varroa jacobsoni. The sequence goes on along the minus strand of NW_019213847.1, from coordinate 32,841 downwards.
CTGATGCTATAACAGAAGGAGACGTCTTATGCTATATATATATGGATCCAGAAATACGCGAACCGCGGAAAACTATAGTGCATGTGCACTATAGTTTAGACAGATGTAAAAGCAACAGAGACGGACGGATTTTTGGTACTTTACATTTGAAGTTATGGGTGCAGGAATTGAATACCGGCGAATATCTGGTTTGATTGTACAAGAACAGAAAAATAAGCGGTGACCGAATAAGTGCGTATTTGCCAACGCTGCAATTGTCACCCTATTCATCAGCATCTTTAGAAATCTGTATAAGGTAAATAGCTGTATGCCGCATTGTATCTAAGTATTTCAGAAGAATCAATTTGTCTGATTTGACAGCCTGATTCGTGACCGATCGTATGGCAAGCAATGTAGTTTTCGAAATAAATACGTTCACCTGATAGCTTAAATAAGATAAACTAAAAAACAATTGTGTATAATTGCGACTTGTTTCGAAAATGATGTGTTCATTTTGATAAGCGACTATATCAATCGGCTTACTCAATAAAAGACATGACGGATAATGAGCGTACTCCCTACTATAGATATCGACATTCAGTTTAAGGCACAATGCTTGTTATCAGCAGGCCACCAGTGGGAGGTTACTATTATAGCAACGTTCACGGCCCGGATAGGGATCTATGGAACCAGTATGAAAATAACAAGCTTCGGCTTCAAATGTAAGTATGATCTTGAACTACATAAACATCTTTAAATTTTACAAGTTTAATTCGTGACTGTACTTACGATTCGTGCTGACAAATAATCATACATTGATCTGTAGGATTATCTACAATTTATGCTGCGCACCTGACTCGTGCCATTTCGGGTAATCTACCAATAGCCATATTAACGTATCCTTTCAGAGCATCCGTTCACAAACGAGTTTCCTTCAATTCAGCTGTGACGCAAGGAAAAGCGTTAACCATCAGATTTTTCCCTTTTACATTTACACTATTCTTGAAGGCTCGTCGGAGGGAAGGAGAGTCGTACCTATTTTTTTTTGCGTTTTTTGTCACCTGCAGAAAAAACACTCGTTTGAATTTGTTGATCAGGCTCATTTAGCGAAAGCCGGGAAGTCTCCTATAGGAGCTTCAACGGCGCACCGAGCCACTCCTCATTTAATGACGTTATCCAAGCATTTGTGTGCTAAATTTTAAGTTTCTCGTACAACTTCATAGATACGTGAATGTTCGCTGCTGTCTATGTATTCATTTCAATGTAATCACTCTACTTCTTGTATCCTTAAATCAAACAGCAAAGCACGAGTGAAAAATGAGTAGATGAACTCTCTCTTCTTCGACGAAAACGAGTGAAGTAGACTGGGCTTCTGTGCTTCGTCCCCAGTGTTACCCTCTCAGTTAATCGGGTCGATGCTTTTCCAAATGCACATACGACTGGGTCGTTTGGTTGGGTCGCTGTAAAACCTACCCACGGGCCACCTGTGTCATCACCTGGCAGCGACTGCTGTGCTAAAACAGTTATCAGAACAACACGTAAACGTCGCGTTACATCTCACCTACACGGTTAACCAACACACAGCTAAGGACATAAAACTATCGAAAATCCTTTCTAGCGCAATGAGATTGTATACAGTTCACGACTGGACTTCGGCAATCGGTCCAATCCTCGCCTAGTAGGTTAAAAAGAAATGGCCTGCGTCTTGTGATTACAATAATCCGTAGGGTAAAACTCGCTGAATTTTCGCTCACTTTTAGAGGTATTATGCCTTCCGCTTTAAGAAGAAATTCCCTTCCGTCACAATAGCGTGGCACTACGTAGACTATAAGGTGAAGCCTCGTAACGTTTTTTCTGTTGTCCTTTCTAGCTGTAATATAGATTATTTTTCATCAGCATTATCCGAGCAACAGCGGAACTCATGAGCAGAACTCTATGGGCACATGGACGGCTCATAGCGGAGCGGTAGATCGTCTTCCACCATTAAATGCTCCTTTCTTCGTTCTTGTCGATAGCGATATGTCTCTTTGGAGAGGTCGTTGCTGTTGTGCCGGGTAAACTGCGGCCTCCTAGCTTCTGTTGAGCTCACTATGGCTGTGCTTCATGCGGCTATAACTGTTGCTGCTCCTTCTTCTGATGTTGGTGCTTTTGACGCCACGACTGTGGCAGGCGGCGACTCTACTCCGCTGCGTCTCTACTTTCGACACGCTCCAGTCGCCGACATCGGACCAACAATACAAGCGAGTTGGCTGTGCGTTTACGTTGTGGTCTATATGCAGCAGTGTCAGCAAGCTGTCGTAGCTATATACAGGACTATAGCTGGTTCTGTTGCTGTTGTTGTTGGTGTGTCCGATCTCATGTGTGTGTAGGAGCGTATGCGTGTGTGTAAGCGTTTCCTTTCTTCTTTCGTTTGCTGTGCCGAAACCAAACTATTACCACTAGCGCCAATGGTATTACTACAACTCTCTTGAACACTCGAGGGTAGAGTAGACGACGGAACAGAGCTGGCTGGGTGGCTGGCTGACCGCAGAACCAGCTTGTTACACGCCAGCAGCTGGCGCGGATGCGGCCGCGCTGAGGCCCACCGCGCCACCATCCGAACGCGCCAGCCCTCTCCAATATCCCTCCCATCGACGAGCGTTTTTGATCGCCGAGCGCCATCTGTCGGCAGTCGGCTGAACGCTGCGCGTTTTGCTTATGGTCGTTGAGGGAGTTGGACTCAACGTTGGAAGTGTACCTGCTTTTGCGAAAGAGACTCACGCCGATTAAAGACAAACTATTGTGTTTATGTCAGCGGCTAGCTATCCATGCTCTAGACATTCACAGGAAGGATGCATCGTCATGGTCACTACCGCCGCTACCACCACCACGCGACGTGCGGTAACCACTCGCGAGTTTGCAGGAAACGCCGATGTACGTCCACAGTGACAACATTTCGGTGGAATCACAAAGAAGCGTTATATGTGGTTTACGCATGTTTATGGAGATGTAATATCGCTCTATTATGTGGTTGGGCGAACAGATAATGTCTTGAAAAAAAAAATGACCAGAAGGTTTCAGATCAAACATGGGCTCCTAAGTCATAGTGACATATACGGCCTTTGCTGCTGTTATTTACAGTGTATGTAATCTTCTTAGCTTCTCCAGATTCCCAGAATCTCTTAGTTCCAGATAACGGACTTGAATCGGACATGAAGGCTTGGTCAGTCGCGTTTGGAGAGCTCAATGGAAATAGCATAATTAAATGAGAGAATCTAAAACGCCTGATATCGCAACTGTGCGTCGCTAGTAGGTATTTAAAAGGGCTATTTCTAGCCCCCCAAAAACGTCAAGCTCTACGCACTAATAAGGCCTAAAATGATGGCTTTTACTGCACTATAAGTTCCATTATCTATCTGACTTGCCTTATGGTACTGTTAATTCTCGAAGAGAACTCAAATACGCAAATTGGTTAGTGTATGATGTAGCCTTAGAAAGTTGCGACACTCTTGAAATAATACGCTGTTTTATCCTTTATGGCTCTCTTATCTTCTTACGACTAATAAAATTATTTTTTTAGTTTACTTAAACTTGTAGCAGACTTTTGTCTACATTCCCCGACCCCAGCTAAGCATGAAATCGGAAAAACCAGATCAAATCTGATTATTCAGTTAGTTTCGTGTGTCAGTATTCCACTTAACAGCCGAACGCAGTCATCGTCGCAGTGGTTGGTTTATACACATGGTTGAATCGGAGAACAGGGGCCTGACGCTGGCTGACTGGGTAGGGGGCTTATTTTCGATTTCGGTGTCCAACCAAGGTTAGGCCACGGACAAACAGAAGCAACAAGGGCAGTCAAAACAACGGCTCCGATCGAAATCAATGTGTGATTATGACCATGGCGACGGGTTTGCTTCCGAACACACGTACTTTTCAGAGGGAAATTGAGCGTAGAGTTTTTGATGTTCCTTGTTACCAATTTCTCAAAAACTCATAGGTGAACATTGACGCCGACGGCCTGCTTGATTCGTGCTGAAACGGTGATTGTCAAGGGGTTTGGCTCATCCAAAAGTACTCCGAAACACTTACATCCATGCCCAACGAATATGCTGGATCTTCGCTCGACACAGAATAAGGATTGAGCAATAAGTGTAGGGGTGTAACTAACATTTCAGTTAATAAGAAAATGAAAAAATAATTACTTTCCACTGGAAAATATCAGGTCGACTTTCCTGTTCTGTGACTTAATATTAGGCTGGTCAGCGACAGAATATTTATTATTACTCTTATATCTCTAATATAAAATATTTTTATACGTTTAATAAGTACGATAAGGTGAACCAGTACTATACTCAAGAATAATTATTAATATTGATTGAATGATCTTTAACGAGTAGCACGAAGCAAACCACGGAGATGTGCGGTGCGGTGCGGGGCGTAATAAATATACGACCTGTTTCTACTTGATAGTATTGCATAGCTTGCAGAAGACAGGTAATCCAATTCGTTTATGCTATATATGGCTCCACTTATATTTTCACTGACCCTAAATATAACTGATACTTTTTAATCTGTGGCCTTGCACATATACCTAATTAGAAAAGATATTAACCTATGACAGCTGAAATTTTTTCGCAAATAGTAATACAAGGTTTTGTCCTCATTTGAGCTGAACCTTTCCAGTATGGACACTTGTGTCAAGTACTATAATATTCACTCGGGTTGGATTCGTGCATGTTCTTTCAAGACATATCTAACCATACGGCTTCTTTAGCGCCATGTTGTAGGATGTACGGAGTGACAAAAAATACATATGGATCCTAAAAATGTCTCTAGTACCCCATGAACTAGGGAGTCCTAGTCATCCACATTAGTAATACGATGCCTACACTAGGATCAGTATTTATAAGCACATTGATTTAACATTGCAAAATGCAACATGTGGATATTATTTGCGTTCCTAGAGAAAGTAAGTGACTTCTTTCGTATTTAGCCGAATTGCCTTCATTACCGTTTTAGTTCTATCGTTGGCGTTATATAAGGACGAGATGTAGCTTGAATCGATAGCGTTTGCGCCAGTACTAGGGCCATATATATTTTCCCTATAAGAAATAAATGGGCTAGGGCAATTATGAACGCATATTTTCTATAGCTCATTGACGATTTACTTTTAATGACAAATTGACCTGAAAGAAAGTTCTGCAAAGTTCGTTCAGCTAACGTAACACATGCGCAACTTCAATTCCAAGTCGCTGGACAACAGTATCGATAACTTTAAATTAAGTTCCTATTGAAAACTGATCCAGTTATGTGACATGGATGCGCACAAAAGTATATATGCAGATACAGATACACGCAAGTTATCTCATTGAGTGTGTCGCTTTCCGAGTTTAATTACGCGCTTCATACTCACTAGTGTTATGAAAAAACCGAAAGAGCCGAAGACTGAGATGGTTATTCCAGTACATGTCAACATAGTCTATCGTGTACGTAATCGTCAGGACACAAGGCATAGATTGAGGGTTTATGTTACCTCGCGTCGGAGTTCCTTAGTGTCTGATAATAACAATATTCAACGAGCATTTCCATCTATTTGGCTAATACGATTTTAGCGGGATCATCAGCTTAATCCTATTACTATCACTACGCCGCCAGCTGGTCCACAGGAACAAGTAACCAAAAGAGGTATCATCTGATTCAAAAACGGCATAAGGCGTATAGGCCTACCCTGACAAGTGATAGCCAGATGTTTGCCCGTTGAAGATGTATACTGATTATAAAATAAGTGCTAAGAAAAACGTTCTTCAGGACAAGGAATAATAGGTTGAGGTTTTGACAACATAATGAAAGGAAATATCATTGATTAATATATTGATACGTTGCTACAAAACCTCTCCTAGTCTCTCTTTATCAAAACTCTTGAGCTCGCAGTCCTCATAGTTTTTAGGATTTGTTCAAACTACTGGGTACGTTTTTTAATAAGTGCCACATATTTTTTTAAGGCATTAACTGAAATAAAAGTGCCGATTATAACCATAATTGTAATCATGATGATGAACTGCAGCCATCACTCCTTTGTTGTAACAGTATTTCCGAGCAAACACAGGTTGCTCTCGCAGATCATCATATACATGGTGCTTGAGCTCAATGAAAGCTTGGTTGGCATGACGGTGACTCGAAGGGCTTCAGTTTATTGACTGATATTTGTAAAGTCGCTTCATCAGTATTTGTTGTTTATTGGGTAAAAAAAGGTTGAATTACCCCTTACCATGACGCGACTGAAAGATTACGCTTCTGAAAAAGTAAAGATGTCCAATAACACATATTATTTGTAGCAATGTCAGAACGGGTCAGACATGATAATGCATTTATTCTGCTTTTTCTAGCACGAGAAACCGCCCATTGATTAGCCCAGAGCGATCCGTTCGAGATAAGCTTGAAAGCCGCTGAAAGCTTCCTTGAAAGATGAAGATCTCCCTAGCTAATAACACATACTGTTACTATTGAACATACTTAAGGAACTATTCCGACCTACACATGCGTTCTCTTATATAGGTATATATATCACGGCGAGGCAAATACGGGTACTTATTTCCAATGAGAGCAGTAAATTGAATGTAACGAGTAAAAACGAATGAGAAAACGACGAAGGATAGTCAGTTCACTTTTGCGCCTAACGGCAGAGGCTGGTTTTGCCAGGCGAATATTTGTGCTCATTGATTATGTTCGGGTTCACTACCGGAAAAGGATGCTAGCCGTTTGGCTGTATGGAACCTACCGCGTCGTAACAATCTCCTAGCATATATACAATAGACTGACGCATCCAGATGAAAAAAGAAATTCCCTTCCTCAGTGCCATAAATGGGCACTGATATAGCGTCAATATGGTCGGTTCGGACATGCTGACATAAGCAAATAGCCGAACGCACACAGCCCTAGTGCTTGTTAAGTAAATATAAACAATTATGTCTCGAACACCAGTTTCAGGCAGAGAGCGCAAAGTGTACGGATTACTCGATGGCAAGTTTATATCTTTTCTCAGAAATAATTTTGATCTTGGGAACGTAACACGGATTGGGTGGGTATCGTACATTGTTAGCTTTCGATGTTTTTTGCTAATATAAAAACAGTATTGGGGGGAATTAGGACATATGCGAAACCGAAATGAAAGCAAAGGTTAGTCCTTTTTTAGCAAATTGCTTTCTTTTCAGTAAATTTTTATCAGCTAGATACAAGTTGCCTTTGGTTGGCTGACAGGTATGACTTGTCGTATTTATTATAATCGTTTTTAAAGTTAATTATAATCGGTCACTAAAGTTACGTTAAGAATACAAGCGACATTTGAAAGAACTCTTTTGCGAATGTTTCATAAAAAGAGTCCTGAATTCTCATTACAATGACGTTTCCATGTGAAACGTACTAGGTGGTTTGGGTTTTTTAGAGGACTGACCACCGCAGCACCGTATTACATGTGCAAAAATATAGACGCATGAGACCTGAGTATAAACCGATATAATAATATATGCTTACACCTCGACGATATATCATATGTCAGGACACATAGGCGAATAACCTGCACAATGAACTAAGAAGCCTTATTAGAGGCTATCCATTATTCAGCAGCTCTAAACACGCATGTATCCTATAAACGGGAAAGATATCAGGTGGTAAAAACGAAAAGACTTTACCTATCTTTTTCTTTTTACATATATATGTATGTATGTATGTGTGCATGTGTGGACACCATGTGGAGAGGATATAAAATGTACAAACATGTAACGATTGCGGTGATTTTATCGAACGCACTAGAGATCAGCTTAGTCTATTCTCCAGGGCTCAGATGTTAACCAGGTGCGGTCCGAATGGTTTAAAGCTGAACCAAGACAATACTAGTAGCAGCATGTGCTTTTTCATTTCAGCGTAACCCGATCAGCAGTACTAAAATACAGTCAGCAGTCACGTGGCGAGATATCAGCAGGGGACATAATGGGAGCGTTGAATTGGTGCCAATCGCACGAGAACCCCGCTGCGCTTACATTACGTCTCGTTTATATATGGCTAGGTTAGTCATGTCTGCAAGGAGTTTTGTTTTGGCTGCGTAATCATTTTGTCCCGAACGTACCAGCATTAATCGTGCTTTCGTCTGCTTCGTAGGCTCTCATGTGTTTAGCACGTGCATAGTTGTTGTATGCAGAGGCGTATTGTTAGTGGACATAAATAGCATATAGTACTCTACAATGCTCTGAATAGGTTCGACTCTACAAGCGAGCTTCTCGTTTAAGGGCAGTGCATTCAGCCGTACTCTAAAACGAGCTCTACCTTTCTATCCGTATGTACATGCAGTACCGTACATCTGTTTGTATGGTAGCTAACAAACGAACAAACCATTATCATTTCACTCCGTTCGATCGTAGTTGTCCTTCATGCTATGCACGTTGAATTTTGTGAAACAAAACCGATTCTTGACAGGATCTCATTCTCAGCTTAGGACAGAAACTGTCGGAAGTTTTGTAAAGTATCGCCCGAAGTCGTAAACCCTGTAGTCAAAAGTAGATCTGACAATTTGGCTAGACACATAGAAATTATCTAAATTATTTATAATAAACGAGGCCCGTTTTCATTGGCTTGGTCAAACGCGCCTGTTATCGATTTTACCACTCTCTATAAGGGACAGTACGGTACAATAAAAAGGACATCGTTCTAATATCTATATTTGAAATTATAAACGAACAAATTTATTTACGTATCCTTACAAAGCATATTCTGCTTCTGGCTTCGGCATGACTCTCAGGATCAGCATAAGGTCATCTGCGTCCATGGATAAAACTTTAACCGTGTATCTCTCAGATCGTGGCAGATATCTGTTTGCAGAGACCATGACTAGTACAAATAATATGTGCAGAGTCCTCCTGTAAAATCTCCGACTCTATTAATGCCAAAAGCGGTATGTTAGTTTGTTTTCCAATTCGATTTAGAAATTCCGTAATTGTTGTTGACTTATTCGAACTTCTTTAATAAATTGTTCTATTTCGTACACCGTTCTTTTCTGTTTTATCAGTCATCACTTACACAATAATACGGCGTTCTCTGACATAATCAAGCCGCTCTATATATTTTAAATTCTGCGCCTTTCCGCTCGGCATTCAGAATCGAACCCCACGAATGCAGAAATGTCTTTGGCTTTTTATTATATAGGAACGATCTTCTACAATCAGAACACGATGACACTTCTTCGACTACGATAGCCATGTCTAAATTTGGCTTGAAATACGCTGCGAAATAGACCATGTATTCATGTGAATATATTACTATATTCAATAGATTACCTCTGCAACGTACGCAAACATGTTGGATCTTCTGATTGATTGGCAGAGCGATATCGCCTTCCCTTACTTGACAGTCCTTCCGTTCGTATTGCCCCATGCTACAAATGTTTGAATATTTTTTATCGTTTGCTTTTTTGGCGTTTTCCTTACAAATGTTTCTGTCAAAACAACGATATGTGATGTGATCGGATGGGTATGCTACGTATCTTTTTTTACTTAAAATAGAACCTAAGTTATTTGGACTACCTACAGAAACATCTTCTAAGTAATATACCCGGGTCACGAGCTCGTACTGATTCCAACCTCATCTGCTTTCCTTCTCTGATTGCTCATGTTATCTAGATCAATCAGATCTTTCTAAATGCGATACTCTCCTAACTGCTCTCTGTATTGGTAGAAAATTTAACCTCCTCTGGGCCAGACAGCGGCGCATTTTACTTCAATGAAATGCTTATCGGACCCACTTACGTGGAAGCTGCTACACAGGAGCAATTATTAGGCTAATCTTTTTTTTTGTATGGAAAAACTATAACCCAAGAATACCACGGAAATGGGATCACTATGGCAATTACATAGCCTCATTGTTAAGGTTACTGTCTCGTTTGTTTCGAAAACGGTGTTATAGGTAGTTTAATATGAAAAGTATGTATCTTATTGAGATCTATCACCCGCTACCAAATTAGCCTAGAACCTTGTTGATTCCACCAAAAAGTTGGTATTGTTATCTTGATCGTGGTCTTTAATTGAAATTCTTTGTTGTTCAGGATATTTCCCACAGTATCAAATGCGGTATCGAAAGCGTTTATATAGAAAATGCTCAACCATGCAACTTCGATGCATGTGTCATCACTTTCTTCGAAAAACCATTTATACTATTACGAACAATGGTATAATAGTTTATTGGTTGAAAAAAAAACACAAGTAATTTTGTTGCACTTAAATGCAGCTTTGGTAGATTTACCAACACCTTCAGTTATATGTGGAATTATGGTTCTCTATTAGGATTATGTTTAATTCAGATTTTTTGTAGTTTATTTTTAGCTATGCATTATTATAGAGATGTTAATACAGCTCTTTCTTGTGTCTCTCATATTGTTCGGCATTGTAATTATGAGTGATTAATCCGAGGAATTCACGCTAATGGGGTTTGAACAGCTTTCATTTTAGCATATATTCACATTAGACGAGGAATAATCAAAACATTATAGCCAAATTTTTCGTTTTTTTTTTATAGAAACCTACTCGATTTTGGAAATGGGGTCCACGAAGATACGCAGCTTTCAACATATTTGCGTTCTAAGTCACCTTTTTTGGTAAAAAACATTTAATTAGTTTTAAATTAATTTTAAACTAACTTGAAACTACTTCATTTAATTTAACTTTTCATTTTTTATTAATACTTCATTGTATGTACTTTGTTCATCATGGCTTTAAAAAAGAGCACGTCAGGAACTAGACAATTATAACCGAGCAAATTTAATTACTGAACCCTCTAATCCATAAAAAAATTAAGAGGCAAACCCTAGTATGCTAGCAGACACTTTTTGTCAATACAGGCCTAGATACTTAATAGCTATTCTAAAACAGATCCTGCTCACAAAAAGGCGGAATAAATGCTCACAGAAAAGGCTTTTTATACGATTCGTGTTTTTCTGGTTTGTTCTTTTACTTCAGATTGATGGGTCGGATTTTTAAGCGATATTTGAAAAATTTCGTACGTCTCGTGCACAGCTACGCTAAAACACAAAAAGCTCAAAAACTTAACAGCTGCATGATAAGAGCCACTATAAAGGACACATTGTGGAATGATGCCATTTGAAAAAAGTCTTTGTTTGGGCGATAATACCAGTGTCAGGCTTCGTATTCCGGATACCGGCATCATGTGAGGGGGGCGGAGCAGGCCCTAGATGGTTTGAAATCGCACTGCGTAAATACGGCTGGTGGCTATATGGCGAACCCCACTATTATCGATGTCAGCAGAAGACATTCGCTCAATAGCGACACGCCTTGATAGAGCGCGATAGTTGAGGTATATCCGTATTGTACTAACTAGCGTTGGTGATTGGCACCGTACGTCTTTATAATACTAGCTATACGATGCTTTACAAGATAAACCACTTTTTTTTTATCATTTCTCTACTGCGTCTGGTAAGAAATATTAATATACAGAGGTATACTCGTTTTGATCAACGTTATCTATCTTGGCATTCATTTCAGTCTGAGTCACTAATTATAGAACGTGCTGAACTAGTATTAAAATTACAAATAGTGATTACTGAGTATTGCATCTGAATTATGATAGCTATAGACAATTTTCGGTTTTATCCACCTATTCATCTCTACCCCAATTTTCCCATATAGCAATAGCACACAGATGGCAGTATGACATGCTAGTACTTCGCACCCCGTAATGCTATCGTTGTTGAATAGTTTATAGTAGTCCTTGTTTACGGTTACTATGAGCTCAGTAGTTTAACTTACTTATCATTGCTATCAGTTTCGCATGGTGTCTATAGACCTACTTAACTGGCCCGGCACGGAAGCTCCGTGTGCATAATAGAGCTGCTTATATCGTATGATCCAGGAATAATATCGTACCATGTACAAAGATGTTTACTACGATTTGTCTTTATAATTATATAGTATGATACAATGTAGAATAACGAATGCGCTTTGAAACCATAGACCAATTGGCAAGCAGTAGATTTCTGTAAACAAAATAAATGTTATTTTCATATATATAGCAAGTACACTATGTAACGGGGTGCCGGAGCGACTCCGTCTAACGAAACCCACCCGGTGTCCTACTGAGGTGAATGGGCAGGTAGCTTAGTTAAGCCTATTTGTCTCTGTTCTTGGATCTATATACTGCGTATATCACCACTGTTTTTCCACCAAATTTGATTGCGTTTTCAGTATCCTCGTGGTCTTTCTTAAAAGTGTCGTTGGTAATCAGCCACCATGATTCCCATCATTATTTCAATACTTGGTTGTGCGGTTCATCTTTACGAAGGCTATTATATATAACCAATATATAGTCGTACCTTCAATAGTTGCGCCTCAACCATTTGTTTATGGTGTCACTCAACCTCCGTATAGCAGCGGAGATTTTAATCCTGTCTCAAATGTGAACGGCGCCGGCACAGTATTAGCAATAATCGACGTTAGGAATATACGTTTGAAAATGCACGAAAATCATACTCCATTGGAATGGTTGCATATCTACATCGAGGAGTTCCGCTAGCCTGTTCGAGTGCCACGAGTGCATGAAGCACCATAGGCTCCACCGCAGCCCGTTGAAACGTAGCTACCCGCACCAGCACCCGCTGTCTTCGATGCCTTCGCTTCTTCTTTTCCTTTGAAGTTTCGAGTAAAAATATCGTGCAGTTACTCCTAAATCTTGCATGCAATTTCCCTAGCAAGTCGTAACCGCGACTCCCTACAAAACTATGATATCAAAAGGTGGTTATCGCAGTTATTCTTCACATAATAGGGAGTCTTTCGGAGATAAACTGCTTAGACATTATTTATCTTTCAAACATTGTAATGATATTACTGAAATTGGGTACTAGAAACAGAAAACACTGCTATATTTTGGATATAGTTGTTATGACATTTCGAAAATAATTGTTATGGTGGCCCCTAGATGCTCAAAAAGGTTGCACGAAAAGGCAAGTTCCTACTGCATACTGGCCATACACTGTAGTGTCCAAATACATAGATCAGCCAGGTGCAGTTTATTAAACTCTGCAAATACGCCATACGCATGGTAATCTAGTTTGGCTAGAATGATCATTTTAAAAAGTGTTAGAGATTTTTCCTTTTTATATACACGCTTGTCTCGGAGCTGTAGCAGCTTATTGGATAGCAATTCGCCTATTCTGCCGCATCGTTATCCACAATTTCTTTATCTAAGATTTTTCGAAGTAGATCGATAGTGGGATCTGTTTGCCCATCTGTTGTCGTTTTTTGGGGCATTGAAAGCCTTGTAATCAAATAGACTTCAATGTGGAGAATGAGTTGAAGCCAACGTTGGAAATGCTTTTGCTCAATTCACAAAATAATTAAGACAAAAAAAAACAATGACGTTTGGTGTTCTCATTGGACAAGCAGCTGTGTTTTCAATTGCCATGTCAACGGTCCGTGCGTCTCTTAAGGGGATGGCTATACTTATTTTTTTTACTTTTGGCTACCATCTCATAGAACAGCTGTACTTGATGTGAATAACAAGTACTGCCATGATCTAACATACGAGTCCGCCAGACTCTGCCGCCTTACTCGATTTATTTTCCAGAGCGACGTCGTACTTCCGCTTTGTCCTTTTTGACTAGCAACAGAGATTAAACTATGCTTCGTCTATGGCCACCATGTGTTCGATGTAGGTTTGTACTCAGTAAAGTTCCACAAATTTGTCATAGAATACACCACACGCCTTTGCAATTCGCTTGGAGTTAATTTACAGGGGATTTAATTTGCACTTCATTTCCGCATTTTTAACGCTTGGATTATAACTTTGTGACCCTTCAAATGTGTAATGCCAGTCTTGGGAAATGACAGCCCTTACACTCCAAGCTTTGCATTCGTGGAATATTTCTTCAACCGGGGCAATCCGTTTCGACATCTGGCTGCCTCCTCGCTGGCCTTCCATACTCCGTTGATGAAACATCTGCACAGTCAGTTAGCCAAGTCTCCTTACTTCACTAATCCTCGGCGATTCTCGCCGTGCTGTGGCCTTCAAGGCCTAAAAACTTGACCATTGAGCGTAATTTTCGTAATAAAGGTTCTTTATCCTCTGAACGCAATTTTCGTAATAAAGGTTCTTTATCCTCTGAACGCAATTTTCGTAATAAAGGTTCTTTATCCTCTGAACGCAATTTTCGTAATAAAGGTTCTTTATCCTCTGAACGCAATTTTCGTAATAAAGGTTCTTTATCCTCTGAACGCAATTTTCGTAATAAAGGTTCTTTATCCTCTGAACGAATTTATTCATGTCTTTCTAGAAGACTAACATTTAACAGCCAGATTCCCTCTGCTAGCGGCGCTAACTTCAATTTCAATGTCAGCCGGATTCACTTGTAACGCTTAGTAATATTAGACTACCTATCCCCTAAATACAGTGTACATCAGATATCTTGAAATGCGGTGTGTAGACCTAACATGTCGCAGGCTTCCTTGACTTGACATCATCTTTTCAACAACAAAAGATGATGAATATCAAATATAATTTTTAAAGACGTCAGCAAAAAAGTAGCGTAGAGATGTGAAATAAAGAACCCACTGCAACTTTGAAGACTGAGTTCATACTTGATAAAAGTATATCGAGAAGTGGGATGAATGTCAACAGAGAGCCAGCATCTAATGGCAAACTACAAAAAACTAGACACCATGGAGTTTGAAGCCCTTGGTGGTGGCGGGCGTCCGTAAACTGCTCGTCTACGGCTTGATTTTTTATTGTTTTCTCTTTATATAAATCCATCAAACGACCGACCTACTTCTTTTTACCTCCCTTCTTAGGAGGAACGAGCTTGGCCTTGCTGTCTGTCCCTGCCGATTTGCCCTTGGTTGTGGTGTCGGGACCCGCAGACTTGCCCTTAGTAGCCGCGGAAGATATCTTGGCGGTGGCTTCGGCGTCTGTGAACTTGCCTTTGGCTTTGGAATCAGGACCTGTATGCTTTCCCTTGGTAGCCGACAGAGTAGTCGCCTCCTTGGCGGGAGCGGTTTTCGCGGCGGGGGTCTCCTTTCCCACCGTCTTCGGCCTTTTCGCCGGACCGCTGTCGGCCGAGGACTGCGATTCCCGGGTCGATCGGCGTTTGCGGGCAGCCTCGTCCTTTTTCTCCTTGTCCTCCTTCGCTCGCTGCGCGTGTAGCTTGGCGTACTCAGCCTCTTGTTCCAGCTTTCGTTGAAGGCGATTTTTTTTCAGGGCGATCTTCCTGCGCTTATGCTGCAACATCTTCGGAGTAATCAGACGCTGAATCTTCGGCGCCTTTGTCTTAGGCTTCTTCAGCTTGGACTCGGTTCCTAAAGAATCATTGGACGCTGTTATCGCTAATGGACAGGCGAAACTGCTCATAGAACAAAGCTAAGAACGAGTTCAAAACTTAAGAAAATGCTCAAAACTGAGTTAAGACATGGGCTCACTTATGGGCTTCATTTTGCAAATGAAAATTGAATATGATTATATTAATTTTGCAGCTATGGATGTTTTATCGTTAATACGTCAAATGGACAAGAATTATGATAAAATCTATCAAAATAGATAGGCTTATTGTCGATAAAGGCCCTCGTCGATACGGTTATTAGTATAACACCTTTCTGCCATTATGAAGTCAATGTCTGATTTATTATGGACCTAGATTATTCCGCTTAGAATGACTACAGAACCTAAAAAGTCATCATGCACCTTCAAATGTTTCTCTTCAATTATTATGCCCCATGCTTTCAATTCTTCATTAACTGTTACGCTACCGATAATGAGACAGATGTTATAGGCTCTTAGTCCATAAATGCCATAATCGTCGCAGTCATGGGTGGAGCACTATATTTTTCTACCGTGATGAAATTAACGTCCAAAGCATATGGTTTCGAACATAACTCAACGACCACGGATTTTCCACAACAGTTTTTCAAGGTATGAGGTTACCTAAACCTCTACGTGTAACTTCCCAGACATATCCAAATATAATATATTAAAAAATCAGCATGCAATCCTCCACACAAAATAAGACCATTGAAATTATTGACGTTAAGAGTTATTACACATTTATCTGAAGCAATGTGCAAAAATGACATCAATAAATCAGAGCTGGACTGCTTCGTACTCCAGCTCCGAGCAAGTATAAATACCTTATGACACTTAGATATTATATAAGATTAGGACAACTACAGTTTCGTTGATACATACCCTCTTTAGGCGTGATCGGCCTGCGGACAACGTACTGTCGTACATCGTCTTGCTTCGACAGATTGAAGAGCTTGCGGATCTTTGATGCTCTCTTGGGGCCAAGCCTGCGAGGAACGCTTTTGTCGGTCAGGCCCTCGATCTCCTGTTCGCCCTTCTTACGGATAACAAGAGACAGAACAGACAGGTTTGAGTCGACGATACAGCCACGCACCGATTTTCTCTTACGTTCGCCAGTGCGTCGAGGGCGATAGCAAGAGTGTCCCTTGGAAAGGAGCAGGCGAACACGAGTGTTAGTCAGGATGCCCTGCTTCATGGGGAATCCCTGCTTGTCATTTCCGCCAGTGATACGGAATACATATCTGAAAACGCCAAACCAAAACAACGATTCCTAATAAATGAATATATATTCTAAGCACTTCTGTCAAACTGATCGAACGCGTATCCTATGAATTTCACTTCATATTTTTTCAATTTCAATCAATCTCAGTCACATTTTCGAAAGGTGTTTGAAAGAAGGCAAGCAGGGGCAATTCGAATATATGACCAGACCGGCAAAAACAAAACAGTTCCACAAAACATTATGTTGATCGGTGCAGTCACCAAAAGCCTCATTCACAGTAACTTATATCCATTATACACACACGCACATTGAAACGCCGGTTAATTGCCACGTGTATTTCGAACAGCGACGGTGACCTATGCGTTGGCTCAAATTCTGCTCTGATAGACGAGACCTGTTACCGTCTATACCTTAACGACACCAACTTACCCCTTCCATTCATCTCCGAGTGAGTCAGCTTCCACCTCCTGAGCCATACGCTTCTCGTAGAACGGACGAAGCTTCTTTTCATCATCGATTTCAATGAGCTTCTGGCTCCCAGTTTGCGGATGGCTTATGTTGAGCTGTAAAAATACACCAGAGCGACAGCGGGAAACTTAGATATTGGATATTTTTGCTGACGAGCAAGGTTAAAACAGCCGTTACACACATCAATTAAACGCACTTGGAACGTAATCAATGTAGATGATCATCTGAAAACACTGTCGAACACCGAACCGTATGGAGTTGTTGAAAAGTCGGTATATCAGACCAGACAAACTGCTTGGCGTAGGATTAGCAAATGTACATCCAATTTAATCGGTCGGAACTTGACGCTCAAAATGAATAATATATATTTTTATTGAATGCGTGCTATCCACATATATTCATCAAATAATCGTTTGCTCACTAGAATCGCTAAAATCTTCTAAAATTTTACCTTCATGGTGGCGTGCGGAGTTCACTTCATGAATGCTCCAACAGAAAAGATCGTCTAACATTGAAATCGAAACTATTTCATTGGTGGCTAAAAGATGGCGCGAAAATTTAAAAGTCCTGCTACTCGATTCAGTGAGCGCAGCAGTTCCTTCATATTAACTGTAACCTTCATATTCAATAATATTAACATATTATTAAACACTCCGTTTATCATTATATAGTACATTATAAAGAATCTGTTTATGAGCTCGCTGGAGAAATCAGGCAAATTGAATGCACCACATAAGCGATTCTAGATAATTGTCTGAGATATTTGTTGTGATTATGTCGACTTCCGGCTTAGTGTTGTAATCACCGGTATATAAACATTAGCAGTTTCGATCAAAAACAACGTCGATTTTCCTATTAATTTGTTTCCTTAATTATCTACGATCATCGTCACTACGAATTCCCTACAACAATTTCTAGCGGCAAAAGTGACCAACGAAGTTTGTCAATCTCCAGTTGTAAACAGTCAAGATGTCGACTGCAGCCATAGAAGCGCATTGGAAGCGATAGAGGTGGAGAGGTCGGTCGATACTCGTGAGTGTTTTACGGCCGTGTCTGAATGTGGTCCGACGAGAGGGACCGCCTGACCAACTAACTTGAATGATGTTGCTGGAGTGAGTCAAATCGCAAAATCGATTACACAGACAGATCGAAAAAGCCTGAGAAAGCTGATTTGTACGCTTGTTCCCTGAGATGACTTCTTGGCTCGCTGTGTCGCCCGGATAAGCGCCGAACGATGTCTTCGGACCCGCACAGTTCCTTGGCTGGTCACGACACGTAAGTAGGAGTGGCCAGTTCTTCCGGCTAGACGAGAGCCGGAGTACAAAACCCGACGACGATAACAGAAACTCTACTCTCCACGGTGGAATCGTCTCCACCATTAAGGACCCCGCTATAGATCCGCGCCGGCCGCCAAACTGTTGTAATTTTCCACCCCCCTAATCCGAACGGCTGTTTCTAAGCGAATATTTGTGTAGTATGTGTTTCATGTGTTCTTAAGTGTTTCTTTGTGAAACCAACCTTCGTGGTACGTTCGATATATCGTACATCGTACGCCGATGTCTAACTCCATCTTTCTGTACTGCGACTGTTTACCATTCTCTGGCAAAGGCGAAGAATGGTATTCCTCTGGGTAAATTGTCTGTGGTGTACTTGAGTATTTCTTTTTTGTTTTTCTTGATAGCATTAGTAGGCAAAGAAGAGCTTCATGTGTCGGCAAGGCATATTACTGCGAGGATTATTTTGAAGACTAATAAGCAGTTGATGCTTAAAGTAAAAGAAGACATGGGACAGAACGGCAGGCGTAAAAGTTCGAAGTGACACCCATTACGGTCATTTCGACTAATTTATTGGACATGCTTCTATACATATGAAAAAGGACGACAGTTCTGCTCTCGATTTGAGACTTTGGTTTGTAAAAATTGATCAGATGGAAGGATGTCTGGATGAGCTCAGGTGAACCGCGATCGGTTACAGACTAACACAGGTTATTCATCGACAATTCACGCACAAGTCTAACACTTTTCATCGGAAGCCGAAATTAAGGTCAATCATGATACTGGGCTTATAATGGGTGTTTAGAAACAGACAGGGACGTGCTCGACTGGAAAACCCTCAACACAGATTGTATTGGGCAAAACATACGCATTTAATCATTGTAATACGCACCGTTATGCTATAGCAAAACAAGTCGTTTGTGCTAAATAGCAGGGCTGTGATCTGGCGCGAAGAGCGCCTTCAAGTTTGCCCCCCACCAAAGTGAAAGAAGGAGAGAGAGAGAGAGGAGGAGAGAGAGAAAGTAAATATGCGCGAATCAGTGTCCGACTGACTGCTAGTTGCCCTTATTGAGGGAGCAGCATTGTTTACCAGTGCGTCCATATGATGCCATCAGTTGGTATTCAATGTGTCTGTGGATATCTTCGAGTACGATGAAATGCTATCCGATTAGTTTTTCTCCTGTCAGAGAGTTTCTCGTTGTGTCGATCGATTATTGCAATATGTTCCTTTAAAGGAACATTTTCAAACTCAGCATTGAATTTAAATAACAGCTGAATGATAAGATCGGTTATGTGCGTCACGATCAAGAATTAAACTTGTGCACTATATAGAATTTCATTGTCAAAATCTGGATCCGAAAATAGAAATACAGTTTTATATTGTGAATAAACGCTCGCATTCATTGATGTATATGACGGGGCAATAATATTGCCTAAGTAGGAACAAAATCGAGAGTATTTCAATCGTACCTTCCAATAAATAAACAAGAAACGTCACTCAAAATATCTATGTTTCAATTAAAGTTGAAACTGCATTTGCTCGCATCGTGACAGACGGTCGCTATCAGATAAGGGCTACCGTTAACTTACGCAACAATGTTTGCGCACAGATACATGTAAATGCTATGCTTCTAGATTATTTAGCTAATTTAGCTATGAACTCGGCGTGGAGTTTGAAAATCATTCGATTTTACATACCGCGCTCCTGTCGCGTTCAATGTATGTAGTACTTAATATTTGATACAAATGTGAATATTCAATAAGGTTGGCATGAATATCCATACGTGAAACGCTGTCCACCCGCAAAGAACAGCAAGCTGGATAGGTAATGAGGTCGCACCTTAAAATGTATGCAATTGGTATATTCCAAGCGGAAAAGACTAAGAGGCATTTTTCCACAGAAATCTACGTAATGACTACGAAATCATAGTTATCGGCTATCGGTATTGTTTTACGAGGCACAATTACATGAGTACATTCAGAATTCATATACAACAGATGAAAGTTGGCAAGGTGTGTTAGTAACAAACAAAAGAAAAGTTGGATAGGTCAAGTTTTACTAGCAGTAAAAGTTTATAGGACAACGACGCCTGACATTGCTTCTTTCATTCGAACTTGCATTGACGTGCGTATTATCATCATTTCGTTACTAATTTTTCTTGTCCTTAGCTTGGTCCAACACGAAGGTTTTCCGGAAAAAGTTCCTATAATAACCTTATGTTTACGTAAAGATTTTGTTTTCCAGTGTAGAATGATTATTTTTAATGAATCGAAGCGCACTTTATCAGTTACTAATCAGCTCAATTGCCCAATACTTTCGACAATAGTGTTCGTACGGCTATTTTTATAACTTATTGTGGCGCCATATGAAACTTGATGTTGTAAAGTTCAGCGCATGCATTGTTCTGGAGCGCAAATTTTCGGTCTTCTTCTACTGATATCTCTCTAATGACCGAAACGTGTTTTGCTATGCTTTGTCGAATCAATAGGTTTCTATTTCTCGTATTAAACGATCTACACGGCCTGTGTAAATAAAGTTACCCGGATATTAAACGATCTCTGAGCGAGACCACAAATGCAGTGATAAGACGTCATTTTTCTTAAATTATAAAGAATGCTGAGAAACACTTCTGAAAAAAATCTAACATTGTTCAAACTTTGTCAGTGTTTATTCCATAAACCCCTATCGACACTATCGTACAACTGTAATGAAAGATAACGTGCTCAACTGGTCTTGCTACTCGAGCGATAGCGTTTTGGGGCGGCTCTCTCGAATCTACCCTATCACGACGGGGGTGGTATTGCTGCAATTTCTATTTATACTTCCTAACTGCACTACCGTCTTATTTGTTACTATTTGTTTATATTATTATTTGTTACTACTATTTGTTAATAACACGTTAAGTTAAAAGTCCAAGCGAAGTTTTTATACCATTAGGAATAACAGTGAACAGTGCTATGCGCAAAAGAATGCGGGGCGGAAAAAAAAAGGTTAATTACAGAGGTAAACGCACTGTTCGATAGCTCTAAATAATCCGGTATCTTTAAGCGGCAGACAAGTGACACCGAACAAATAAAATGCTGGTGTCTAGGATGGCTAGACGACATAACTAGCTTAGAAGATTTGGTACAGATAGCAAACGCGTGTCGCTTTGTGTTTGCTTATCGTATTCTGTGAGAAGCATTTCCTTCTGATATGCTTTTGGGTAAAGCGTATGTCTGCACAGGTTTTTACATTCGTGATTGAAGGGCTTATGAAGGCAAGTATAGGCTTTTAGCTTGCTTAGTAGTAGTAATAATCTTTTTACGAGTGTATGCGCCATGTTTCTTGCCACTTTGAGGTAATGCCTGATTGTTTCGACATGTTCCTATATATACATACATATCCAGTTATCATTAGAAAGTAACATTTTTATAAAATAGTAAATAAAATAGAGTAATGTAATTTTTATAAAATAGAGTAATGTTGACCAAGTAAGCGGAAAATTAGATGTGTCGTATCTATCCCTTACCATGATAAGATGGTAAGTGAGTGAATTATTAAAGCATTTGGGAAGACAAATCGAAGTAAGAGTGAAACATGGAGATCCTGTTTCAGAATCTGAAATCAGCCAGATGGAAAAAGATGATACCGTCATTTCCATCGAAAACACGCTAAGGATAGGCTATGTTTTTTTTTTTTTATATATATAGTGAATTATTAAGTACAACCATTGACTACGTTAAAGACAATTGTCCATGTTTGTTATTAAGCAGTTATTTTTTAATTTTTGTCTTTTGTCGTACAGGAGCAGTGTCACGGATTCAACGCTCGATTTTTCGCTGAGCTATTCGCTCTATTCTGGCGGGTCGCTGATGCAACCTCCGTCATTGGGACCTCGACAGTCGGACCATGATGTCGTCGTCGGAGTCCACCCTGGTCATCAACGACCACCACACTTACCGCATCACGTGGCGCATCAGGGGCATCAGGGTCCGCCGCCCCAGCATCAGCAAACCCACGCCCCTCATCAGACGCACCTTTCCCACCAAACAACACATCATGCACATGCAGCGCCCCCGCCAGGATTACTTGGCCACCAATTGTCGCATCTTTCCCATCAAGCCACAGGTCACCCCCACCAAAGCACTGCCCACCCCCATCAAGGACCCACTGGTCACCCGCATCAGGGAGGTGGCCATCCCCATCAGGGACCAGGTCACCCCCATCAAGGCTCACCACATCAACATCAAGGATCACAGCATCCACAGCACCAAGGGTCGCCACATCCTCAACATCAGGGCTCATCCCACCCTCACCAAGGTTCACCGCATCAAGGTCACCAAGGGTCTTCAATGACACCACACCAAACACCATCTCACACGCATCCGAGCCAGCAGCACCACCATCAGTCGTCGCAACAGCACCATCATCAAGGATCTACGCGGCATCATCAACAAGCACCCCCTCATCTTCAACACCAGGGTACGCTCCAGGGTCACCACAACCTCCAAGGCCCCCATCATCAACAGCAACAGCACTCCGCACATCAAGGGCATCAGAGCCACCAAAGCCACCCTAGTCAGCATGTGCATCAAGGTCCTGGCCATCCGGGACAGAATTCCTCTGTGCCTCAGACGCACACTCCCGCGCTCGATGAAGCTTGGCGTAATGTTAGCTACGACGAGGCCGTCGAGAGCTCGAAACGCCAATTAAGCCACGCTGTATCGAACGCCTTTACGCGATCACCATTACCAGAAAAGCGACCGAGAACAGACGGGGCGTTCAATGGAGACAGTCTGCTCTTCAAAAGTACACTAGAAGGTAAGCAGTTCTGTTTACTTTATTGTCGGTTAATTCCGTATGAAGATAATATGCATATTAAAAATGTACTAAATACAAATATTCAGGAAGTTGCACACAGTTTGTTTCTATCGCTTGTCCTGGGTAGACGTGTTCAGTTGAAAGAATTTTTTTGGCAAATAAATGAACGCGAAAGTGTATTTCAGAGAAAGTTAATCTTGGAGTCGAACTGTGTATCCCACGGTATTGCAAACAAGATTTGATATCTAAGAGTTTTCTAAAAGTTTTTTGAATTTTTTCCACTTTTTTTTGGACTTTGGATGTCATTGAACCTACATATGCGCCTATAAAATGAAGAATACAATTAAGCTCTATTGAAAGCGCATCTTTTGACTTAATCTCCTATAAGGTTTTCTAATTTTCTGAACATTCGGGCTATTACGATAAGTAAATGTAATAAAAGGACCGCAGCCGCTTCCTTTTACCACAGAAGGCTTTTTTTTTTATTGCTTATATATTCAAGATTTATATATCGTACGTTTTTTTTCTGTATTTGTGTATATTCAGGTGCGATCAAAATGGAGACAAGTAGTGCGGATCTTCTTAGTGGCATCTCTGAGAGCTTTGATTTCGCGTCTCCTGGCGACGCCCCAGATGACAATTCAAGTCTAGCACAGAGTATATCTCTTATACAGCAGACGTTGGATCAGAGTATTGCACAAGCTGAGTGCCTTGGTTCGTCTAATCCACAACAACAGGCTGAACAGCAGCAACCTCAGCCACAAACAGGCTCTGCGCTCGCGTCTAGTGATCAGGGTAAGGGGGATCATAGGTCTATAAGACTTGAGGATCCTCGTCAAAGAGATCAAACCTCGGGCCCTCAGGCCTCCCATGCGCCGGCACAAACCAGACAACAACAACAAACGATGTTTCCTCGAGGCCCGTTGCTGTCCCCGGCGGGCTCAATTTCGAACTGCACCCAGCAGTCAAGCGCTGTGCTCTCACCTAATACTCCGATCACACCGCCGGCTTCTATACGGACCGCACTGCCAGTACCGCAAGTTCCGCCTCTTCCGAACGGGCCAATGGCCGCGGCTGCAGTCTCAGCCAGCTCACTTTCGTGCGACAGCTTCACGCCCATCGACAGCAACAAACCCGTAACACTGAAAGAATACCGACTGGTATTTACAGAGCAGGTGCGTGGGTTGAGATCTATTATTAAAGTCTTAAATAGTTTTTGCTGAATCTGGCATTGTGCTGTAAGTTTAGAATTGGAAAATCATTTTTTACTCATGTATTTTTCCTTTTGATGATTCATTCATCTGACATCGTGTTCGATATGTAATTTTAACGTTGAGAGAGCAATCGGGTCGGCTTTTTTTTTGTCAAATACAAACAAATACAACGGAATTCATATTTCAACCAATTTTTTGTACCTTATCAGTTTACGAAAAATTCTCTCTAACTCGATCACCGTATTCCTGCTGCGCGTGGCCTTATACAGGTATTTGAAAAAAGCGGGCAGATTATTAGGCGTCAGTTGGTGCAACGTGAGCAGGTACTTGAGAGGACCTTGCAGCTTACTGCCAAACAGATGGAAGCTGTATTGCAGTTTGGCCCCACTACTCTCGGCCCCTACGAAGGACCTGACTCTGGAGAAGTTGCTGACATTTCGAGCATCGACCAATTAAGTTCACCTCGGCCTACACCGGTTGTTGTAGCCCCTGCCACGGTCGGCCCCACTAATAAGGTTGTCGCAATTAAATCGCCCCCAAGGCCCACGATAGCCGGGGCAGACATAACACCAACAACATCGTTGAAAGTTAGCACTTTCCTGACTGACAAGCCCGAGCGGAGATTATCACTTGATTCTCTATCAATGACGCCTGTTGTTGCCGTCAAAAGTGCACCTACAGCAAGCACTGTCTTCGAGAATGGGAAATCGTCGGGGGCGACAGCTCAGCAAGTTCAGCTACCTTTGGTGTTGCCAACAGATGACAAACAGGACAAGAAGCCTTCGTCGACAACGGCAACGACAATCCCTGCCAGGCCACGTAAAGCGATTGAGGAAAAAGAGAAAGAGCCAAAAGCCGACGTCGATAAGGATACTTACAGCGAAAAGCAACGCAAATTAGTAGATGGCAAGGAGCCAGCGAAGGACGATGAGCAGAAGGCCAAAGACGAAGAAACGAAGGACGAAGTGACAGCAGCAGAGAAGAGCGACGATGCGGAGGCCAAAACGGCCCCATCTGCTGCGGCTGGGTAAGTAAAATAGAATGAAATGCAGTTGAGTGGAAAATTGTTCAGTTAGGCCGGATCATGAAAACTGAACAATGTTATCGATCAAACTTTTCTCTATACCGTCACCAACCACTGTTTAAATGAAATATATTCGAAATTGATATTTAGCTAGGTTTTCCATAAGTGCAATCCTGTTTTGTGTTCGATATCGCGTTATCATGTCAAATGTTTAAGGTTAATGTAACGTTATGTAATAAAGTAACTATTCATACAAATTAATGCTTAACAGTCACTATATAAACATGTGTTTCGCATTTTTTTTAAATAAATAGACGCTACAATAATATAAAGAAATACGCTCGTATTATCAACAGGTCGGAGATGGATGAGACGGGGCCCTTAGCACCCGGTTCGATGTGCCTCGCCCAGTGGTCCGACGAGCTTTTCTATATGGCTACTATAGTAAAGGTAAATCCAATACATCTTTTCGTCCGTTTAATATACCGTTGTCGTAGTCAAATAATTGTTGTATATTTGATCACTTCCACAAATTGGGCTGACTTGAAACAATTTAGGGATTATTTTAATCTGATACCTTTCGGAATAGGTGTACAAAAATGGACGATGCGTTGTAAACTTCGCCGATGGGACACACGACACGGTGAAGGCTGTTCAGGTTGTACCGTTAACCGAGTTAGAGGTTGGGCAGGATGTCTATGTCAAAGTGCGGAATAACTTCGAATTCGGTGTCATCAAAGGAAAGTAAGTAACTGTTGCCTTAAATGTTATTACTAATGCGACTTCAAGTTGAATTTGTTTACTCTATCTAGCTTTTTCAAATAGTCACCTGTGATTACACGGAATGACAGTAGTATTTGTAGTTTGTCAAAAAAATAACGCGAATGATCATCTGTGCTTTAAATAAGATATTATATTTATTTAAATAAATCACGCACCCGTTGAAATCAAACCCAGGAATATTTAGGTAGCGAGGTAGGAACTCTTCATCTTGTATGAGATGCAAATCTAAAGGTATTTTGAAGATACTTAATCACAGTTATGATGCATCGGTGAAGAGCTTTCTTCTTCTTGAGCTTACGACTCGATCCAATAAATCTCACTGAGTCATTTTCTCGTTGATACTGACTAGGTTGTAACACGATCTTGTGGTCCTATTTACAGGACGATGGTTAACCAGGCATCGGGTTATATCGCAGAGTTGCATAACAAGAAGACGCTGCGTATCACACGCGACAGAATCGTTCTCACTGTGGAGATGGTTAACACGTACCGCGAACGCCTCAAGAACAAAACGCCTATTACAGAGCCAACTTCACTTGAAAAAGCTGAAAAAGGTCTCAAAGATTTCAAAGTATTGGCAAACAATCGGGCGACCTCGAGGCGTGGTCGTGGCATGTCATCGGGGCTTGACGTCACTAGTTCTGAGGCCGAAACCGACCGCTTAATGTCAAAGACTCGTCGGGTCCGGTACGGTCGTTCGGAGGCGAGCGTATCTGGGATAGCTTCGGTATCGGGGGGCGGCGTTTCGGGCTCTAGTCTCAACCCACCTACACTAGTGTTTGAGGGAATGGGCTTCCTGCTGACTGATACCGAACGGACAGTTAAAGATTTCTACGGTTCTTCCGGAGCGACTTCGGATGATTCGCCGTTCGATTCAGTATCGAGCAGTGATCAAATTGAATTTAACAAGGAACAGCTACAGACGCTGATTGAAGAAAATGGCGGTGTGGTGTTCAAGTCGTTCTCTGAGGCAGAATGCGCCAGTTCGCTAGATACGGGCATACAGGAGCGTTTCTTATTAGCTCGTAGTCACATGAAAACACTCAAATATGTCTTGTGCTTGGCGGCAGGCATCCGGTGTCTTGGATATCAGGTGGTGCACGCCGCACTAAGGGAAGGCAAAATGCCGCATCCTGCCAAGTACCAGCTTCCGGCAGGTCTCTCGGTATTAACAAAGGTATATCAGCAGGGGCTCTTGAGCTATAAGAGAGTTCGACCGCGCCAGCAGTAATAAGTTTCATTGAATTTATTCACTCATAAATACGTGTTCCAAACTAAAAATTCATAGGCTCAGCTTGGTCAATTTTAGCATCATGGGATCAAATTTTTATTCATTAAAATATATAGCAACACTTTCTCAAGAACGACTTTAAAGTTTCGCTTTCGTGTGTAACGTTGAATAGTTACTGAAGAGTTATTCAATTGATGATTGAATCATGCTAGTACATGTGATTTGACGTCTCTTCATTTTATTATCTTTTTGTTACTATTGCTGTTGTCGTTGTCGTCATTACTATCGTGCAGCTGCCCGTGGAACAGCCGAGTATTCACTCGCCAATTTTCGCCGAGATGACAATTGCCGTAGTATCTGAACAAAATCAATTTGTAAACACGTGGTCGCAGGTGATTGTTGCGGCGGGGGGCCGAATCGTGTCCAAACTGCCACAGAGGCAAAGTCCACGTAAGTTATATTTGGCCTCTTCATACGATTGACGGGTCTTAAGTTGATTAAATGGAGTTTATTAACTCGTTGGTGTAGTTCAGGTAATATTTATAATGGTTGCGACTAATGACTGATAGATTTCGCACACTGCGTTTCGTTATATTACGAAGTATCTGTTTAGCAATAGATATCTTGTGTACGCATAGATTAACCTAGTTATTACAATTATATGTTTTCCTCATACTTAATTTAAATATTGTTGTTCGCACTGAGCGACTATTTTTCTTTGCTTGACGGATGATCCAGTCATCGAGGCGTGTGTCTGTTTAAGCTTTTTTAGGCCACTTGATTTTTGGGCTTTATTTGTTTAATACAAAGTGAAACCGTTCCCACGTTAACCCACCATTTAACTCAAGTATATGTGTTCGTTCGACCATTAGGCCCGCATATAAATGTATGTCTGTTCCTATGACTTCGATTCCAGAGAAATCCGGAGCAGCTAACAGGGAGTCGACTGCAGGCGGTCCCGATGGGCCCATTCGTTTCATGGTGACACAAGCTGACTGTTCGAGTCTAAGTCTTCGATCCGCTCGATCGCTTCGGGTGTCTCCTGTGTCCTCAGAGTGGGTTGTTCAGTCAATCATTCATGCCAAAGTCCTAGAAGCTGATGCCCATCCATCGTTCGCACATGACTTCAAAAAAGACAATTAATCATTGCTTGGCGTTCTTGTTTCGTCCTGCTAATCCAACACACAGACAGGAACAACGAAAAAGGTTTAATCTATTTCGTCGTTATTTTTGCGGTGCTGGACACGGATATGGGACAACTTAGGACTTCGATCTGGCTTCAGTTCAATGCCAGATACGTGTAAACTAAAAAGCAGCTGCAATGAGCTAAGTAAAATGACAAACAAGTAGAAATACAATAGGTATGAACCATGGTGATGATGCTAAGGAAAAGGATAATGCGGATTATAGGATGCTGTTATAGTTCCGCTGTGCAGTCATCGTGCTTAAACGTAATGAAGTTAAAGTATTGATGAAAGCCGCTTAAAAAGAAACCCCCATAGTAAGCCGAGTTGGATAATGATGATGACAATGATTATGATGATTTCGGTTTAATGAGTTTGCATAAAGAAGAATTATAAGATAGACGAGAAGCAACGGTAAATTTAGTCAAGCGTGAGCACGCAGACAGATACTCCCACCTTATCCACTCTGCCCCCTTCCGCGCCCCCCACACAAACACACAAACAGACGCACACAGCTATGACTACGACACATAAAGGAGGTTACTGTTTTCATGCTATGTTTAATTATTACGCTATGGACCACTAATCTAATGAACGCCGTTATAAGGTCCTTACGAAAATGATAATAATAGCCTGAGTGGAGATATCGCCTGCCCTTCTAGAGAATTGATCTAAGCAATTTTCTCATTGTGGAGACTGTTTATCATTAAATCGATCCTTTACTTTTAGAGGAAAAAATGTTCCAGCCAAATAGTAGTAAGCTAGTATGTACGGCTACCATTTGATTTTCGTTCGTACATATGATAAACTTGTCACCCTTGACATTAGTTAGATCTCTGTCCACTTTAGCCAGTTGTGCCTCAAAGCAAATCGGTGTAAAATAGTGTGACACAAACGTTTCCTTTGGCTAAAAATAACTGTGGTAATAACTGACCTTCCGTCTTCCTTGTATTATAGCGCTTATGCGCTTTCTGACAAGCATTGTTATTGGTTTTGTAGACAAAAAAATATTTTGTTTCACGCAAAGCAGCGTACTTCTGGTGAAATCTCATTGAGTGACTGAATAAATGGCTGCACGTATAGAATGCACGATTCAGGCATGAACAGTCGTCATAACCACAAGTCGTGGTAGCAAGTGACACAAATAGATCAACTACTGAAGTGGAATAATATAATTTGTGTTATCAACTATCGACCATCTGTGTAATTATAATGCATAAATCAGATGGATGCCATGGTATGCCATATTTAAATTTGCTTGGACAAACGGAGAAAAACGGAAATATTGTTCCGCAGTGAACGAATTCGTCTTCTGTTTAAGTTTACACTGCAACAAATAGAGTGAGTGAGAGGGGGGGATCTAGACGATAAATAGATAACGGTATTATGGTTGAACCGTTTAGCGGTAGGACGAATGCAGAGGGCAGCAGCAAATAATACGATTGTCCTCACCAGTCTATGCAGTAGACAGAGAGAAAAGGTTGCCCCGGACAGATCTAAGATTGCCTGGGGCCAGGAGTCGATAAAATATAAATATTGGTCAAGTAGGCCAACAACCTTGTTTATATATGGCAAAAGTGTACATGGGTATATGCCTATGTTGAAGTATGAAGAGCTATATACTGATGCAATTGAATATAGAGTCGCTGTCTTGTGGGAAAAGCTATCTATAAATCGCATCAGTTTAGTAATGGCACGTTATTGGAGTCTGATCATGCCGTACAATGCGTGTTAGATATGTTCGACTTTCTTCTGTCCGCCTATACTTCATTTGCTTCAATTCGAATTTCTATAAAACAAGTAAATGCTTGAGCATACGAGAGTTAGATAGGTTATGACTCCTGTGAATATTGTATCAGTACTACAGCATAGTACTATGTATGTACTATGGAAGTGTTTCCGTGCAAAAAAGCTAAGTCCATCCAAATATGTACTTTTTGACTTGAGCTTCTTTCCGCAAAAGGACCTGACATAAAATCAGCAAATTGTATATGGTACAAACACATTTATTTGCAACAGACTAATTTGCCAGCTTGTGTTAGCAGAAACTGACATCACCAAAGCCTAACTACAAACAAGAGAGAGAAAGTCAGCAATGCAAGCAGTAACAATTGTAACTTTCGCCGTCGAACAATCTCATTTCGATATAAAGCTACTATCCGCGATTTAATTAAAACGATAGACTTGTATTTTGAAGTATCTAGATAGAAGAAAACCTATTTATCTTAATCGTCCATGGTATATATCTGTCCGAAACCTATTATAATTAATCTGTTCTACCGGTTACATGTTGGCGACATCAGACACACGTATGAACATAGCGTAGAGTCGCTCGATTAAGGAAACTTGGTGCTTATACCCTTCATTCAGTTGTTTTTGGTGGCTTTTGTAATGCACATCGACCACGTTGTTATTTCAGGTCTTCTCTGGTTTATCGTACCTAATCGGTGTGTTTATAGCTGATATATTTCCGGTTCTTATAGTACACTAAATGACGTAGCTTTAAAGCTTCTGCCATAGATTTGGATCTGGTTCGTCTAGAACACTATTAGGGGAAACGAGTAGCGTAATTGCAGTTCTTTATTGCTAGAACAAATAAACATAGACAAAATTCTTCTTAGTCGCACAAAAATTTGCCTTAATGTTATCAAACAATGGCGGTGCAACGAATAACAACTCTGTGAAGATGCCATGCTTGTACACATTCGTAAATAAGCTAAACTTAGTAGTTTTATAATCCTAGGTTCGTATAGAGAAACATGTAGTGTATGTCATTGGGGAATCCACTTGAAGTGACAGCAATCTGTTAATCGCGAAGATTAAAACAACACCCACATGATGGTGAAAAGCATTTGTCTGAAATGTGAATCGACCATCAAAGCTGAGCCAATTCGCTGAGTCACATAGATCAGCTTATATTCTTCTAAACCTAGCCTTCCTCCTCTTCGACCGCGTACGAAGTGTTTGCTCTTCTTTAGCCCAAAACAGAAAAGTCCTTATATTTTTACGAGTAGCGTCTGAGATGCATATGTCATCCAACAGAATGGTTTTCTCGTAGTAGAGTTAGTAGAACGCAGATTTATTACAAAACGACAATGACGACAACCGAGCAAAGCAGTCGTCTTAAATTGCCGCTATACACTGGTAGGCAACCTGCTAGCATCTGTCAGTATGCGCCAACCTGTAAAACTTTTCAGTGCTTTGATGCTGTGTACATATATGTATGCATATATGTGTATATATATATACATATATGTGTATATATATACATATATATGTGTGTATATATACACACATATATATATATATATGTATATATCTATATCTGGCTACAGCAGGCAACAACGACGGTGATGATAATGATACAGTGGAGCAGAAAAAGTATTACTCGCTTGCTGATCGTGGAAATAAGAGAGAATACAAATATATACTATATAGTGCCGAAAGGACATTGAAATCGGATGAAACAAACTATCGATCGATCGAGAACAACCATATCGTGTCGAGAGTTAGTGCTGCTAGTCGGACGGTTGGACATACATTATGATACTATTGATAATATAGGTTATTAATACTACTATCATAGTAGATGATATTTAGAAAGAAAAGACAAAAAGTGTGCGAAGGGAAAATAGCATATTAACAATGATGATAATGAATGGGGTCGAACTGTATCGTGGTTAGGCTGGGCAAAAGGCGACAACGGTCAAATGTAAAATGGCCTCTCATTGATTGCACGAAATTAAACCAGAAACGTGTATATATGACTGTACAGAATTATTGACGAGGAGATTGATAATAATAATATGTCGAATTTCATTAATGATCGATGGCACAGCAAAAAAATGACAAAGATTAACAAAATAGAAAACAGCAAAACTGTAACGACGGTGATTATTAGAGACCCTAATAAATAATGCACAATTTTATTCGCCGCGCGTGAAAAGTTGTATTCATTTGAATGCAGTTTGGTAAATGAGTGCGTTTCATTAGACGAGCTTGTGTCTATCTAATAATGTTATCAAATTCATGATCTAATTAAAATTTTGGAATAAAATTATCATCTTAAATATTTTTAGAAAATTCTATAACTTGTCGGTATCGTCGAAGACACTCAATTCACTATGAACTAGCAACAAACTCGCCAAATTTGCAATACTAGTAACGGTAAATAATAATAAAAAAAAAAAAAAAAAAAAAAGAAAAAACTATTTATCATAGGTAGGACAACTTTAAGTAGGTACAACCGGCAAGCTCTTTCATACGTATCTCCCTGGGCCTTCTATCAGGTATAAGGGAAGATACCCAATACAGCCATAGTAAACATTCCACAG